>NC_081552.1:14071907-14331153 GCF_963082655.1 Stomoxys calcitrans | reverse complement strand
TAAGTTAAGCCCCTCCATATATTTCTGCAATTTGGTCTAGATCTATCAAGATTTGCATATAGTTGCCATATAAACCGATATCTCGATTTAAAATCTTGGACCCAAAAAAGGCGCATTTATTATCCGATTTAACTGAAATTTGACACATTGACTTATGTTAGTCTTTTCGACATCCATGTTGTATTGTATATGGTTCAGATCGGTTTATTTTAAGCTATAGCTACAATATTTTGTTGAATTGAACAATTGAACAATGACTTGTTCTTATTACTAGTTGGTCAAAATCGGGTCATATTTGGATATAACTGCTATGGGACATAAGGTATGGAATTTTCACCGGATTTTGATGAAAGGTGGTTTACATATATACCCGAGTTGGTAGGTATCCAAAGTTCGGCCCGGCCGAACTTAACGCCCTTTTACTTGTTTGGTTTGTCATATTCAGGGTCATTGTTTAAATGACGGCTTCCATGAGTTTCTGCTCTGTCGGTTCGTGGGACATCTCTACTGTAAAAACTAAAAATTCTCCACTATTTGTAATAAATTCTTTGCAATGAATAAACAAATTTTGGTGTTAAGAAGTCTCCAATACTAAATACCTTTAGTGGGAAAGTCGAAGATTTTGTGAAAATGTTAAGTGTTGTCCCTGATATGCCTTATAACTCGTTATGTTAATGCCAAACCTTGTTCCTACCTGGTCCCCCTAATCTACTTTCTAAGTTTCGCAGCTATTTGCATTTGCATACACCCACATACCTCATACTTTATATGTGTGTGTGTGTGTCTCTCTCTTTGTACTAAAGATGTCTCGCTTTCAGCAGCCTTGTGTACTCCGTCGGCCTTTTCCTTTTCTTTTTCCTATTTCAAACTTACTTATTATCTGGGCTTCAACCACTGCTGTTCTTCCTGGTAAGAGTTTCGTTCAATCTCCAATTCAGAGCTTTCTTTTCCATCCAATAAAGAGATAATTGTAAATTCCCAATTTCTAACCCACCTGTGTTTTCATTTTTTTCCTATTCTCCCCAAACTCACCTTGCGAGGAAAATATTTCTACTCCGAGAAATATTTTCCACGACTCCAGTGATTAAACCATCCACTTTCCTCCAGAGCTAACCCCCAACATTCTCATTGTGGTCCTTCGAACCGGATTTATTACTGGAAATCATCCCTTCATCACCATTTCATCCAACATACATATCATCATCGTCATCATAGAAAAAAAGGTGAGTTTGTGCTTTGTTCTATTCCATAAAAAGTGAAAACAATAGTGCTTTTTTCCAAATATTCATTGTGCTTCAGTTGTGTTTTGCCGACGGCATTTCGACATTTCCTAAACAGTGCTTCGAAATAAAATTTTTCAAAAACCGTACTGAAAAAATTTTTTTTCCAACTATTCGGTTATTAATTTTCTTAAAATTTGGTGGAAGTGAATTTCATTAAATTCCATAGAGAAATTTAAGTAACAGTGTGCTTTGCCTCTATAAGAATTGCCATTAATTTGCAAAAAAAATAACATAAGATTTTATATTTCAATCGGTGTCGCGGCAGTGTGTTCCTTTGGTTTCTTTTCTTTTTCAATCGTGGTGCATTGAAAGTGATCTTTGCCCTCTTTCATATGCTGCAGTCGCGCTGCCCATAGCATTATTTCGTCGTTGTTAATAGTTCTCGCACTTCCACAGCCTTTCCTACAAGCACAGTGATTGTTGTTATTGTTTTTTTTTTTTTTAGAACTAACCAACGTTGATCTCCATAACTAACATCCAATATACATACATCCATATATACACACAACTGAACGTACATACAAACATTTCTTGTTATTCGCTTCTATTGAGTTTCGTTGCGGGTGACATTGCTACTGCGAAGAGAATAAGAGACTTCTGTGTTGCTTTGAATTTGTTCATTCGCTCTTATATACTCTTTGTTTGCCGTGCACCCTACAGTCATTCCGTTTGTGTGGTCGCGACTCGGGGCGTTTGAGACATACCTTATATTTTGGTTCCATTGGCATATATATGCATTTGTGTGTGATACCCTGATCGGTCAGAGATATATATAGTGCACCCTACAGCCGGTCATAGTCGACTTTTGGTACAAAACTTTGATTTTTTCGAAAAGTAAATTTTTTTCTGATTTTCTTCACGAGACTGTTTTCGTTTGGTGTTCGTGTAAAGCAAAAATCGTATTTGCACCCTACAGTGAGCCAAGGTCGACTTTTGGATCCAAAAAGTTCGAATTTTCATAATTTTCAAGAGAATTTTTTTTCCTCTGCTGATTTTAAGAGTTTCAATACTATAGAGGCATTTCGAACTTATTTCAACCGGCGCAACTGTTCATTCTTCTGTTTTCCGGAAATATTACGCATACGCCTACGTCATTTTCAACGTTTTTTTTTTCGATACCAGTTCCATTTTTTCGGATTTACTGTTCATTTAGATAGGTTTTTTCCCTAACCTATTTAAGAGAGTTAAGTGCGTCTGGTTCAGAGCTAATTCTACTTTTTTCTTTCAAGTTCGAATATGTCTTTAGAGTCGTTCATTCGCTTAGCTGATCGCCTTGTCGCATTCAATGCTGATATAGGTGACAATACGCTTCCGCTCTCATCGATTCACTTAATTAATATACACATGACAGAGCTGAAGTCATTATGGAGCGACATTAAGTCCACTTTCGATACATTCATGGCTGATCGTGATAGTGAGCAAGACGAAGACGAGGGCGGTGCAGACGATTCCGTAAATGCATCCGAGCTGGAGACCTTCCGAGCCAAGTTTAAGAGTTCTTATGTGACTTACTGCAACTGCTTGGCGACATTGTCACAGCTCGCGGAGGAGTTTCAGTTGCCGGCAACTAAGATTTCTCCAAGCCAACGTCTTGTCGCAAATCCACCTGTTTCCGAAGGTCATCCAGAATTTCAAGACACTCCGTCTTCTACGGGAAGGACTGATTATTCCTTTCATCTCCCGCCATGTGATACAGAGGTTTTCCACGGTGATTACATGTCCTGGCCTACTTTCAGAGACATGTTTACGGCAGTGTACATAAAGAATTCCAGACTTAGTTTTGTCGAGCGTCTGTTTCACTTGACGCAAAAAACGCGAGGCGAGGCTCGTGACATTGTTCAGAGGAGCCCTTTGACGAATGATGGTTTCCATTTGGCATGGAAAAATCTATGCGCTCGTTATGAGAATAGACGAATCCTTGTTAACGGGCAGCTAAAGGTTTTGTTCAATCTTCCTTCCATTTCCAAAGAGTCCGCCAGTGCACTTAAACAGTTGCAGCGCGACCTTACTTCTTGTATCTCGGCCCTAGAGTTGTATGACATTGATGTCAGAGGTTGGGACCCTCTATTCGTATTTCTCTGTTCGAATCGTCTTCCAGAGTCCACACTTACCTTATGGGAGCAGGGTCTCGCAGATAAGACTGCAATTCCTAAGTGGTCTGACCTTGACTCCTTTCTTACGAATAGATACCGGACACTGGAGTCCGTTTCTGAAATGCGTGCCAATCCCAATGCAAGGGATCAAGATTCAAAATCCAATAGCACGAATACTAAGAGTTCGAGAAATATTAATTCATTCCAAGTGAGAGTTTCGGGTCCACAATGTCCTTTATGTCCAAGAGAGTTCCATGTGATTAGGAAGTGTCCTAAGTTCATAGCAATGGACATTAATCAGAGAAAGTCCGAGATAAGGAAGCAAGGTCTGTGTTTGAACTGTTTTTCTAAAACTCATCACGTTCGAAATTGTACAAGCAAGAACACTTGTTTCCAGTGCCAGAGGAAGCATAATACTTTGCTTCATGAGAGTTCCGCTAATCCAGAGGCCAGTAACTCAAGAGTGCAGACTCCGGCAAATACAAATTCAGGTTTGAATGCAAACTCCTCACCTTTCGCTCCTAGTCCTATACAGTCCACTAGTTCTGGTACGGGAGTCGTTCAAACCTATTTCTCTTCCAGTTCTCGTGGCGTTTTGCTGGGGACTGCTTTGGTTGATGTGTTGCACTTGGGTGTTACGTACCAGGCACGAGTGCTTTTGGATTCTGGGTCGCAGGGTACATTCATTTCAGAGAGACTTTTCAATAGATTGCAGCTCCCATATAGAAAAGTCAATGCTCAGATTTCTGGTCTGAATGATTCCATGGCTGCTTCCGTTCGAAAGGAATGTACTCTGCTTCTATGTTCGAGATATGCAGATGCTCAAATTTCGGTTAAGGCCTTCGTTATTACTAATTTATCTGGTGCCCTTCCATCTCATTCAATACCCCCCTCCATCTTCTCTCAGCTGCCCCAATTCGAGCTGGCAGATCCACTATTTCACAGGAGTTCCAGTATTGATATTCTGATTGGTGGTGACTTCCTTCCTTCCATCATGCGGTCCGGCGTGAAGCATGATATTTGTGGTTCCTTGATGGGCCAAAATACCATCTTTGGATGGATTTTGACTGGCCCCATTCCGATCCAATCTCCATCTCCATATTCCAGAATTATTTCCAACTTTTGTGAAATCTCTTTGGACAAAGAGATTTCGAGATTTTGGGAGGTGGAGAATCTTCCAAGGAAGAACTTTGTGTCAGCAGCTGATAGATTTTGTGAGGAATTGTTCGTTTCAACTACTAAGAGGGATGAAGATGGAAGGTACGTTGTTCATCTTCCGTTCAAAAGAGATTTTCCCAAGAGTATATCTCTAGGTAATTCACGGACAAGTGCTATGGCCCAATTTTTGAGAAATGAAGTCCGCCTCCTTCGCAATCTTGCGTTCAAGGATGAGTATGATTCCGTTATCCAAGAGTACGCGAATTTAAGCCACATGTGTCAAGTTGAGACTTCTAGTTCTATGGGAAGTGCGTCTCATTACTACCTGCCGCACCATGCGGTTATAAAACCAGAGAGCACTACCACCAAAGTTCGGGTGGTTTTCAATGCTTCTTCACCTTCCTCTAATGGCGTGAGTCTTAATGACATTTTGCATACAGGTCCTGTGTTGCAGAGTGATCTGACTGTGTTGATTCTCAAGTGGCGATTCTTTCGGTATGTGTTCAATGCCGACATTCAAAAGATGTACCGGCAGATTAGAGTTCATCCCAATCACACACCGTTCCAAAGAGTTCTATTTCGAAGAGATCCAAGTGACGACGTTCAAGATTTCGAGTTGAAGACTGTCACTTTCGGTGTGAATTGTGCTCCATACTTAGCTATTCGCACTCTTTTCCAACTTGCTGATGACGTTCAATCCAGTCATCCTATTGCCAGTGAAATACTTCGCAGTTCTATGTACGTGGATGATGCCCTAGTGGGTGCACATTCGCTGCAGAAGGCAATGCAGTCTAAGGAGCAGTTGATATCCGCTTTGGCTTCGGCCGGCTTCCTCCTGAGAAAATGGACAGCAAATTCAAAGGATATTCTAGCAGGTCTTCCTTCCGATCATTTGCTGTGTGAAGATTTTTTGGACTTCGACGACAGTAGCACAGCAAAAATGCTAGGAATTCGTTGGAATGCTCGATCCGATTCGTTCTATTTCACTACCAAGCCATTCCCAGATTCATCCAGAGATACTAAAAGAGAACTCCTTTCCCAGATTTCAAAGCTTTTCGATCCTGCTGGTTGGCTATCGCCATGTATTGTGGTAGCAAAGATTCTTATGCAGAGGATATGGTCAGAGGGTACGGGCTGGGACGAGGTCGTTACCCCTGGCACACTTGCAAAGTGGAAAGAGTTTCAGACGTGTTATTCGGCTATAAATGAAGTTCGAATTCCGAGGTGGCTTCATTATGTTCCTTCCGCCGATATTCAATTCCATGGCTTCTGTGATGCTTCAGAAAGGGCATACGCAGCAGCTTTGTATGTGCGAATAGCTACAACTACTTCGGTCTCCACACATTTGGTCTATTCAAAGACAAGAGTGGCTCCTGTTAAGACATTGTCCATTCCGAGGTTAGAGCTTTGTGGGGCTGTTCTATTGGCAGAGATGTTAGATACATTACTTCCGACACTTAACATTCCCAAGTATTCTCTTTTCTGTTGGACAGACTCCACTATTGTCCTTTCCTGGCTTTCGAAACCTCCGTGTTGTTGGGCAACATTTGTTGCAAACCGAATTTCAAGTATAGTTCAAGTGGTTGACCCCTCCAAGTTCGGTCATGTTCCTTCAGAGACGAATCCTGCCGACCTCGCTAGCCGAGGTCTCCTGCCTCAGGATATCGTCGCAAATGAGTTGTGGTGGTCGGGACCTGAGTGGCTCCGCGACTCCCCTGAGTGTTGGCCTAATTCTGTTCAATCCACTATTCCCGAGATAGATTTGGAGCGTAAAGCCATAAAGGTTCATCATACTTACTTTCAGAACTACCAGGACGTTCTTGAACGTTTTTCTTCCTATCCACGAGCGCTACGTGTACTGGCTTATGTGTATCGATTCTTCTATCGTACTCATCCAAGATTTCGTTCCAGCTTTTCAAAGCAGTCCACTTTGATCACAAGTTCTGAGCTTGTACTGGTTAGAGATGGATTGATTCGAGTGTGTCAAAAAGCGTGTTTTCCAAATGAGTACAAGTGTTTGTCGTCACAAGAGCAAATTTCGAAATCAAGTTCTATTCTGAACTTAAACCCGTTCCTGGACGCTGAGGGGCTAATTCGTTCATGTGGCCGGCTGGAATCGTCAGTCGGCCTTCCGTACAATGAGAGACACCCGATAATAATGCCCTACGGTTGTCAATATTCCAGGCTGCTCGTGAAGTTCATCCACCAACTTACTATCCACGGTGGGAATCAGCTTGTACTTCGTATGGTCAGATCACAGTACTGGATCCCGAAGGTCAAGAATTTAATCAAAACGACCATCAATAAGTGCAAGCCTTGCATTCTCTACAAGAGGCGTTGTCAGCAGCAGCTCATGGCGGCTTTGCCGCCAGAGCGCACCGAGTTCACTCGTCCATTCACTCGAACGGGTTTGGATTTCGCGGGTCCTTTCGACATAAAGAGTTACAGTGGGCGGGCCTGTCGTATTACGAAAGGCTACGTCTGCGTTTTCGTGTGCTTCTCCACAAAGGCGATACACTTAGAGGCGACGTCCGATTTGTCCACTCCCACGTTCTT
The DNA here is from genome assembly GCF_963082655.1 of Stomoxys calcitrans. NCBI lineage: Eukaryota > Metazoa > Arthropoda > Insecta > Diptera > Muscidae > Stomoxys > Stomoxys calcitrans. The sequence continues at coordinate 14,324,063 of NC_081552.1, read as the reverse complement.
AGCGGCTTTCCATCGTTTTGTTTCTCGGCGGGGTTGTCCGTTGCATCTATATTCCGATAACGGTACAACTTTCGTCGGAGCTTCCAGGATCTTAGAGAGAGAATTTATTCATGCTGCTCGTGCTGGAACTGAGTCGAACTATGCGCACCAGTCTTTGAGTTGGCATTTCATCCCGCCTGGAGCTCCTCATATGGGAGGACTCTGGGAAGCGGGAGTAAAGAGTTTTAAGTCCCATTTTCGAAAATTTGCTGGTTCCTTCAAATTTACATTTGAAGAGTTCTCGACAATCCTGTCGAGAATTGAAGCATGCCTCAATTCGCGCCCGTTGTCTCCTATATCCAGTGATCCTAACGATTTCGCTGCCTTAACTCCAGGTCATTTCTTTATTGGTACTCCCATTCTTGCTCCGATCGATCCACGCATTGAGGAGAGTCCTGTATCGATTTTGAACCGATGGCAGAGACTTAAGGCTATTCATCAGAGTTTTTGCGTTCGATGGAAGAACGAATATTTACGAGAACTACAAAAGCGAGTTAAATGGCAAAGTTCAGAAAAGAATATAGAAGAGAACACACTAGTCGTTATTCAAGATGACAACCTTCCACCAAATGTTTGGCGTCTAGGCAGAGTTTGCAAGACGTATTTCGGCACTGATCGCAGAGTTCGGGTTGCTGACGTGGTGACTCAGAAGGGCACCATTACGCGACCCATTACCAAGCTTGTCGTCATTTCCTCTCCGAATTAAACACAGATTTTCTATTCTTTCCCATCACTTCCCTATTGTTTGTTTTGCCACCATAGATTATCATGCCCAAGTATACCAAAGAGACACAAAGGAAGTCATCCGCGGTTCCCTACAAGAAGGAAAAATACGATTGCCGTATCTGTCACCGGTCTCATGCCCTACGATCTTGCCAAAGGTTTTTGGAAATGAAAATGGCAGATCGTTTGGAAGCAGTTCGAAGGCATAGTTACTGCTTCAACTGTCTGGCTCATGACCACTTGGTGGTATCCTGCTCTAGCAGTCACCGGTGTCACCACTGCAAAAAGAGCCATCATACCCTCCTCCACGTCGATCCGAAACTACGGGATGCCCTTCTTAAGAGCGATCGGAAGCAATCGCGTCCCAACACTCCTGAGCGGAAGTCAAAGGATTCGTGCCCACCGAGGGATTTTTCGCCATCACCGTCTTCTAAGCAGAGGACATCTCTTTCGGCTATTCTTCGACAGAACAGCATTGTGTTGCTTCCTACGGTGCTCGTTAAGGTAAAAGGCAAGTCTGAACGATCCACAGCCCGGTGCCTTCTCGACTCGGGGTCTCCGGTGAGCAGGATCTCCAAGAGATTGGTAGATTCGTTGGCGCTCACGACATTGAGCCTGAAAGAGGAGACCATATGCCCACTTCGCCTGACCTCCAGATTCGACGAAACGGTAACCATTGAAGGCACATTTCGTGTGAGTAACCGCATTTCAACGGTGACGCCAGCTGAATCGCTTCCGGAATCATTTAAAAGACATTTCCCCCACTTATTCTTTGCGGATTCGAAATTTTTCAAATCGGCCCCGGTGGATATTGTAATTGGTGTCGATCTTTATCCCAGGGTCATCGCAGAGGGTGTATACGCCCAGAATGGTTTGCCTACGGCACAAAGTACTATTTTTGGTTGGGTGATCTATGGTGTCTGTTCGCACTGAGCGCACTACAGCGTTCTCATTATTCTTCGGTATCAATGAATTTAATCCAAACTGAATAAAAGAGTTATGAAATGCACTGTTGATTTTTACTTTACTAGCGAAGCACAAGCTCTATCTTTTAAACAGGTCCATTGAGCGGTTTGATTCATAGAAGGATGTCCACTACTGACAAGCTTGCCTTTTCCATGTACCAGCTGGATCCTGATGATGGAGTGATCCTTTGGCTATTCTACGGAGCTATACAACTATTATGTCAACATTTCCTTTCCTTACTAGAGTAATTAAATTCATAACTAGAGTAATTAGATTCATAACGTCCGTTTTCATAGAGTTTTCAATTATATGCCGTGCGAGTAATTGTAAGCTGGTGCGAGTACACACAGTTGCATTTTTCCTTTTTTTTATTGCAGGTGTACTGCAAGGGGGCCGGTAATGTTAATGCCAAACCTTGTTCCTACCTGGTCCCCCTAATCTACTTTCTAAGTTTCGCAGCTATTTGCATTTGCATACACCCACATACCTCATACTTTATATGTGTGTGTGTGTGTGTCTCTCTTTGTACTAAAGATGTCTCGCTTTCAGCAGCCTTGTGTACTCCGTCGGCCTTTTCCTTTTCTTTTTCCTATTTCAAACTTACTTATTATCTGGGCTTCAACCACTGCTGTTCTTCCTGGTAAGAGTTTCGTTCAATCTCCAATTCAGAGCTTTCTTTTCCATCCAATAAAGAGATAATTGTAAATTCCCAATTTCTAACCCACCTGTGTTTTCATTTTTTTCCTATTCTCCCCAAACTCACCTTGCGAGGAAAATATTTCTACTCCGAGAAATATTTTCCACGACTCCAGTGATTAAACCATCCACTTTCCTCCAGAGCTAACCCCCAACATTCTCACGTTACAAATAATTTGTTCTCTATTCAATTTATTGCAGTGAATAAACGATATCAGTTAAGTTAAAAATGCCAGCTAATTGTGTTATTGAAGTGTGGACAATTGGAAATGATAACACAGTAGCAATTTTGAAATGAAAGCCAGAATGATGGTGCATTCCTTTATCAATGAAGCCAACAAATTAAAATAAACAAAAACAAGTAAAAAGGCATTTAGTTCGGCCTGGCCGAACTTTGGATACCCACCATCTCGGGTATATACGTAAACTCCCTTTCGTCACAATCCGATGAAAATTGGATAATTTATGCACCCAAATTCGGCACGGACATTGAGTGGTCTTATAAATATAAGTCACTGTTGAATTTTTTATTTCAAATTTCAACAAAATCGGGGAATAAATAAAGCTTTTATGAGCTTCAGACCCTTAACCATGCCGGTTAAGGGTCGTTGTAATTCCAAATGACAGCTGGATGGCCTAAAACTACTCACTGTTTTAAATTTCAGTGAAATTGGATAAAAAATAATGCTTTTATGGGCTTCAGACCCTATATCGGGAGATCGGTCTATATGGCAGCTATATCTAAATATAGCCTGATCTGAACCATCGGCAGGGGCGGATGTCGGGAGACCTAAAACTACCCAATGTTTCAAATTTCAACGAAATCGGGTAATAAATAGGGCTTTTATGGGCTTCAGACCTTTTATCGGGAGATCGGACTATATAGCAGCTATATCTAAATATAGTGCAATCTGAACCATATTTGGGTCCTATGTTAGGAGGCGTAAAACTACTCAGTGTCTCAAATTTCAGCGAAATCGGATAAAAAATAAAGCGGTCTATATGGCAGCTATACCTAGATATAGTCCGATTTGATCCATATTTAGGTCGAATATCATGGGGCTTAAGATAATCCTCTGTTTGAAATTTCGGCGAAATCGGGTAATAAATAAAGCTTTTATGGGCTTCAGACTCTTTATCGGCAGATCGGCATATATGGCAGCTATATATAAATATAGTCCGATATAGATCATATTTGGGTCAGATGTTGGGAGGCCTAAAACTACTCACTGTTTCAAATTTCAGCGAAATCGAATGGAAAAAAAAGCATTTATGGGCATTAGACCCTTTATCGGAAAATCGGTCTATATAGCAGCTATATCCAAATATGGTCCGATTTGGACCGTTCAAGAACTTAACCAGCGTGCATCAAAAAAACGTATCTGTGTCAAATTTCAGCTCAATATTTTAATTTTTGAAAGCTGTAAAGTGATTACAACAGACGGACAGACACACGGACATCGTTAAATCGTCTTAGAATTTTACGACGATCCGAAATATATATAATTTGTAGGGTCGGAAATTTATATTTCGATGTATTGCAAACGGAATGACTAAGTGAATATACCCCCAGTCCTACGGTGGTGGGTATAACAAGTAAGAGTGTGCTAAGTTCGGCCGGGTCGAATCTTACATACCCTCCACCATGGATCGCATTTGTCAAGTTCGTGGCCCGATATCCTTTGTAGGCAAACAAATGATAATGGATAAGTGTTGCTATGCAATTGGAACTATGTCTGGTTATAAACTATATTTGGCTTAGATGTTAAAGACAAAAATTTTAACGAAATCGGATAAGAATTGCGGCCTAGGGGACTTAAGAAGGGCATAGAAGAAGTCAATGTGTAAAAGTTCAGCTAAATCGGGTACGAATTGCGCCCTCTAGAGGCTCAAGAAGTAAAATCGGGAGATCGGTTTATATGAAAGCTTTGTCAGGTTATGGACCGATTCAGACCATATCGAGGATGCGCTTTATACTGCGCGGTTTCCGCAAAAATTTTAATATAACATTTGCATATTTTCATATATAGTTTTTTAATTGAATCAAAAACTGTGATTCGTTGTTGATTTTCGTGATTGAGGCAGTTTCAATTAAAATGTTAATTGAATCAATTAATTTCGTGATTGAAACCGATTTTTATTTTTTTCTCTGAGGAGAAGATTTTAGTTTGTGGAATATTATTGAAATGATATAACCTTATCAACAGATCCTTGCACACATGGACATTGCGGTAATTGGTATTAATTTCTCCTCAATTTTATTGCCCAGCAATGTCGTGGCTACTGACTTTGTTGAAACGACTGATTTGAAACGTAGTTGGCACAGTTGTTGAAAATCGTAACAGAACACTACGTGCAAAATTTCAGCTCAATCGGACAATAATTCTATACCATGATTGTCTGTACTATGATGTGTGCTTAAGGCTCTTGTCCAGTCGGAAAATCAAACTGACTTGCTTTTAGCCTTCAGATAATATAAGAATACAATTGTTTCGAATTTTTGCGTTACTTGTAAAATTTCTTTCCATTTGAGAGAAACATTCCACAAATTATAATATTTCCACCGACATGTTTGACGATTTATGCGGTGTACTTTAGGCGGTTGCATTACATGAGCTCATCCACTATTTGGGCTATTAAATGCTTTTTAGTTTTCAGACCAAAGAATATTGCGCCATTTTTCTTTTAGCCAGATGAAAATATCAAATTTGACTACACAGAAAAAAATAAAAATCGGTTCTAATCACGAAATTGATTGATCCAATTATCTCTTTAATTGAAACTGCTTCAATCACGAAAAAAATAATATCAATCACAGTTTTTGAGAAAGATAATTGAAAAAATTTTCAATTAAAAAAATTGCATATTCAATTAAAGTAATTATTGAAAATTTTTGAAATATTTAATTAAGTTTTTAATTGATCCATTTAAAACAAATACAAGCGTGCTAAAAATGTATACAAAATAAATGAATTTTATTCTACATACCAAACTTCTGTCAAACCAACGAAAATTAAAACTTCTAAGAACCGAATATAAATATATATTTACATAGCTTTGGCACAGTTGTTGGAAGTCGTAACAGAACACCGCATGGAAGAAATGGGGGCTCAAACCCCTCAAATCCCCAAATGGTAATATTAGCTGATCACGACTATATGGGGTTCAAATGAAAGGAAGATGTGGGGTGATGACAATATGCATTATTTTAACGAATGAAATCATGGGCAATGAAAATTCAAAGCGTTCTTTGGTCTGTAGACGTTTGGTGTAGCATAACCTTGCCGATCTGGGCTCCTCTAGCCTTCCTTCACCATAAATTCGGTAATGTTAATCCTTCGATTAAACTCATTGTTCCACGATTCCGGTGTCTTCGTGAGGCCCGTCGTATTCTGTTAAAAATGCGTTTTCACCAAAAACCTTAACATGTTCTCCGTTGTCCTCACATGGGAGTGAGTCCCATGTCGTCTACCGACGTTTTAGTTTGGATATGACCTCATGGAACCGCTTGAGAAAAGTCTATTTGTATTCCTTCGCAGTAAAACGTCATATAACCCGGTAAGTCAGCGGGTAATCCAAACAAGATTCTTTAACCACTTACTAGTAGATATATTCGCTATAATACTTAAACATGGGCATAACCTTCAAGGAAAGTGCTTCAGAGTTAACATATCACCAGATGGCAAATAATGAATTCTTCGTACAAATACTGAAGTGTTTAAAATAATGACATACCTCTAAACATACCGATGTATGGAAAATAATAGCTTCTATTTAATAATACTTATTACTTTCAAATTATGACATACCCGCAAACATGATAAATGTTGCAAAATAATCCTTCTGGTGCTGTATAATATTTAGATTGGCCATGCAGTATATAAATATATTCATTTTCGTCTAGTAGTTTAAATGTATTATCTATTTGTCGGAAGGGGGAAGAGCCTGTTCTGATACTTATTTCTAAACTTGCTATTAAAAATCCAAATTCAAAATTGGGTAAACTGGTTCAATACAATTTTCAGCACATTCGTAGGGAAGGAAATACCATTTTCTTCCTGAACACCCTCATAATTCGATTTCAGGATATCGAATCTGAAGTTCGTTTTGGTTGCCAGACACTGGTAAAGATAGAAAGTTAGGCCAAAAATTGGACGCTCTAGTCCAAAAAAATAATATCGGACTGCACTTATTTATAAGAGAGAAGTATCCCCTGTTCCTCAATGGAATATTCATGGGAAATTTAGTAGTAAGAGACCAAAAGGGTTCTGAAAATTGTAGCCCCTTCAATGTAGACGATAGGGTACTTAAACGAAAAGAATTTCCAGATTATATCACAAATACGGAAAAATCTGCCCGCAAAGCAAGCCCGAGAAGGGTCCAAGAGAGTCTTGAGAATTTTGAATCCCTTCAACCTATATTTGTTCCATATTGGCCCATAATTATTGAAGAGGTTTCTAGAATAGAAAAGTAACCGTGCTGCTAAAAGGCTAATTTTTTGGGAAAGGGCATGTAAAGGGCCCTCTGGGCCACTTTATCTATGAGTTGAGTATGAGTATTACGAACAATTTATGTCAATACTCTAAAAAGTGTAGATGATGTAGACAGTTTAATAAATGAATAATATTAAATAAAATATCAACAATAAATCCCAAAATCATGAAAAGAATAAAAAAAATTATTGGTTTCCTGGCAATTTTCCAATAACTTTTAGATTTAACAGAATTTTTTTTCGTTTTCAAAATTTCTTTTGAATTATTGCTTAATTTTTGATTATTCTTTAACTTGTTTTTAACAATAAATAATTATTTAACTCATTATAGGTAACCCATTATTAGTAGCAAAAATTTGTTTACTGGTATGCCAGTGTGTAATGACATGTGCTTACCTAGTAGTTGCTGGGTACAAAGTCTTTTTATTTCGCTCGATCACTTGCTAAATATGTTAATTCGTCGATAGTGTATTTGGTTTCTGCTGTTATTGTTCTTCTTCATTTATTCTTTGATCTGCCTCTGTTGCGTTGCCCTTGGGGATTCAACTGTAGGGCTGAGTGTGAATTTTCGTCTTCGTTTTTTTCTCAGTGTGTGTCTCAGCCATCCCATACTTTCAGATCCATATATTAAAATCGATTTAACACACGCATTAAATATTTAAATTTTTGTACTAAGTTCCATAGTGCCTTTCTTAATCTGTTTTCTACATCTTCTACCGTACCACCAGTTGTTGCTAGGATGCTGCCGAGGCATTCGAAGCGATCCCGATCGATCAACCTTATCGTTGAAGTTTTTACACGCCTGCTCGTTATTTGCCTTAATCCTCATTATTGTTGTTTTGTTCTTATTTATCTTTAGACTAACTAAAGAATTCTTCGGATAGCTTCTTTAGTTTTGATGTAATCCCAATAAGAACGGCAATCGTCGGCGTAGTTCCAGATCCCCTATTTTTATACACACCACCATAGGATGGGGGTATACTAATTTCGGCATTCTGTTTGTAATACCTCGAAATATGCGCCTGAGACCCCATAAAGTATATATGTATATTCTTGATCGTCATGTCATTTTAAGTCGATCTAGGCATGTCTGTCCGTCTGTCTGTCGAAAGCACGCTAACTTTCGAAGGAGTAAAGCTAGCCGCTTGAAATTTTGCACAAATACTTTTAATAAGTGTAGGTCGGTTGGTATTGTAAGTGGGCCAAATCGGTCCATGTTTTGATATAGCTGCCATATAAATCGATCTTGTGTCTTGACTTTTTGAGCCTCTAGAGGGCGCAATTCTCGTCCGATTTGACTGAAATTTTGCACGCGGTATTTTGGTATCACTTTCAACATCTGCGCTAAGTATGGTTTAATCGGTGTATGATATAGCTGCCATATAAATCGATCTTGGGTCTTGACTTCTTCAGCCTCTAGAGGGCTCAATTCACGTCCGATTTGACTGAAATTTTGCACGTAGTGTTTCGGATCATAATCTGGTATAGCTGCCATATTAACCGATCTTAGATCCTGACTTCTTGAGCCAATAGAGCGCGCAATTCTCATCCGATTTGGCTAAAATTTTGCATGAGGTGTTCTGTTATGACTTCTAATAACAGTGCTGAGTATGGCGCAAATCGGTATATAAACTGATATAGCTCCCATATAAACCGATCTGGGATCTTGACTTCTTGAGCCTCTAGCGGGCGTAATTCTCATCCGATTTGGCAGAAATTTTTTACAACGGCTTCTCTCATGACCTTCAATATACGTGTCTAATCTGAATCGATCAATAGCTTGATATAGCTCCCATATAATCCTATCTCCCGATTTTGCATCTTGAGCCCCTAGGCGCAATTCTTATCCGAATGAACTGAAATATTATGCAATGACTTCTACAATGTTCAGCATTCATTCATGGTCCGAATCGGACTATAACTTTATATACATAGCTCCAATAGCATAACAGTTCTTTTTCAATATTATTTGTTTGCCTAAAAAGAGATACCGCGCATAGAACTCGACAAATGCGAGCCATGGTGGAGGGTATATAAGATTCGGCCCGGCCGAACTTAGCACGCTCTTACTTGTTTAAAATTCTCCAGCATAATCCGGATAATAACCTTGCCGCACTCTACTCGTTGTTTCAAAGGGTTCGCTGACACTGCATTTATGCAGCACTCTCGATGTAGTTCCTTCGTAGTTAGTCTTGATTACCGAAACAATGTTTGTGGACTTCCTTTAGATAAAAGCACATACCATATGTTTGTTCTATTTAAGGCGTCAAATTCCTTTTTTTAATCTACGAATGCCAAATAAAGACTAGACCCATTGCTCTATATTAATCCTGGTTGTGCATATATATGATCTACCCGCTCTGAAACCGGCCCGGTTCCTACGTAGCGTTTTTTCTAGTGGGTCTGATATTCCATTTATTGTAATAGAACCTTGTTGAATATTTGCAAAACTGTTGGTAGTAACGATATTCCCCTCCAATTACCGTATTTTGCCCTACTTTCCTTTTAAGGAAGTTTTACAATAATTGACTCCTTCCTGTCTTATGGAAGCGCTTCCTCACCAGCACCAGACCGTTATTGGTTTCAGTACCGTACCGTTAGTGATTATTACACACCCTAATGAACCAATAAAAAACCATTGAAAATTATTTTAATCTAATTTTATTTCGATTATTTATGTTAATAATTACAAAAAGTATTGTTACACCCTGACCAACCTCAATTCTTTGTACTCAGCAATTGATTACATATCCATTGATTCCCAGAAGTGGTTTTCATATGAATACACTTACTCTGTATCGTTTTCCACACAAGAGACTATCGTGTTTCTAATGTAGAATGTCCTTAGAATTTTTACTATTTCCATTTTCACCGCTTTTTAATAACTCGAACAGGTTTTTACGCACTCAAATTGTATTTAAACATTTAATTTATTTGTTTAACAAATATTTTATAAATGCGTCAATATTTTAAGTACAAAGCTCAAGAACACTTCTGGCACCATGACAAGAATACAAATGTGACGCCGTCAGTTCTTAATTGCCTTCTTTGTCTGGTATTGATTTAATACTAAATGGTATTAAAAATCTTCGACAATGACGCAAACAAAATAATACCAGGCTAAATTGACAAAGTACCGTCACTTTTCTATCAGTGTAGTCTCCTTTTGTCTTCTATAGATTCACTTGTTTCGATGTTTATATTACTCACTTCATTAGAGTAGTCGAGTATATTTCGCTGTTCTTTAGTTTCTCGACGTCGAATGCCCTGATTTTCACAATCAAGGGGATTCGACGTCGCACAGTGGAATGAAAAAAAAAAAAAAAATGGAAATAAGTCTGCCATTTTGGAACGGATAGAGATATATTCATTAAGTTTACATGGTTATAGCTGAGGTGTTATTCAGTTTATGTTACAATTTTCATTGGTGGTCCTTCAAAGTTGGTCACATCAGCCCTACAAAATTTTGTTCGGGCTGTCATATATATATATATATATATATATATATATATATATATATATATATATATATATATATATATATATATATATATATATATATATAAAGGGTGATTTTTTTGAGGTTAGGATTTTCATGCATTAGTATTTGACAGATCACGTGGGATTTCAGACATGGTGTCAAAGAGAAAGATGCTCAGTATGCTTTGACATTTCATCATGAATAGACTTACTAACGAGCAACGCTTGCAAATCATTGAATTTTATTACCAAAATCAGTGTTCGGTTCGAAATGTGTTCATTCACCGTAACGTTGTGTCCAACAGCATCTTTGAAAAAATACGTTCCAATGATTCCACCAGCGTACAAACCACACCAAACAGTGCATTTTTCGGGATGCATGGGCAGTTCTTGAACGGCTTCTGGTTGCTCTTCACTCCAATTGCGGCAATTTTGCTTATTTACGTAGCCATTCAACCAGAAATGAGCCTCATCGCTGAACAAAATTTGTCAAAATTTGAACACATTTCGAACCGAACACTGATTTTGGTAATAAAATTCAATGATTTGCAAGCGTTGCTCGTTAGTAAGTCTATTCATGATGAAATGTCAAAGCATACTGAGCATCTTTCTCTTTGACACCATGTCTGAAATCCCACGTGATCTGTCAAACACTAATGCATGAAAATCCTAACCTCAAAAAAATTACCCTTATATATATATATATATATATATATATATATATATATATATATATATATATACATCTGCAAAATTTGACACGGATTGTTTTTTTACTGATCCTAATATATCTGCAAGATTTCATCATCAAAATCGGTTCAAATTTGGATATTGCACCCATTCATATTTATTACCAGATTTGCATTTATATGGCCGTAGTAACAACAATTTTAAAGCGATCAGTTTGAAAATCGGTTCAGACTTAGATATAGCTCTCATATACATATATATTTCTACAATGCCCGAATTTACAATTGAAGAGTAGGTGTAGGGTTTCATATAGTCGGCTCCGCCCGACTTTTGCCTTTCCTTATTGGTTTTACGTTGTTTTTATTCTGAGAGTAGGTACGCCCTTGTCCTTAAGACTCAAACTGGTTGTCTTCGATAAAAGCCTCTGCTCAGCAGTCTTCTGTCGGCTAGTAGAGCCTGGCGCTGCTGTTTTAGCAGTCGAGGTCTCACTAGAAGACAACATACCACGGCCTAATACCACTACCGCAGCTGTTGTGTCTTCGGGGTCCATTCTTAGCCTACTACCGGACTCTAGATCTGCTGGCCTCTGGAAACAGATGCAGGTCAACAATAGTCTAATGGTATCCTTCATTGGTTTAACTTTTTTTCCGAAATATAACTACCTATTACGAGTTGCACAATTCTTGCGGAATGCAATAACATCCCAGTTTATTTCCTAACTTTTATACTTAATGTCCTACACAAATTTTTTGTATTATAACAAAATGATCAAGTGGAGCAAGACTTAGGAACTGGAGAAGAAGACGGAAGCTTTTGAAGAAATAAACTTTCTTTGACTATGGAAAACTAAATTCCCTCTTTGGGCACTTAAGTTTGAAGTTGAAAGCAAGTTATCAGATCAGAAAAACTGTTTAATGTTCTTTTATATAGATATATTTTATATAAATTGAGATTCAATATTTAAAAGAGACATGCGAATAAATCTTAACTAAAGTCAATAGATTCCATCATTATTTCAAATCTGTAAATTTGAATTTCAGTGGTATGTTACACGTATTCATGAAGTAAGTGTTAAATGCATTTTCCGTTGAGTAATTGTATTCCATTTGAAAATTTCGCACAATATTGGCCAGAGTTATTTCCAGCTCTAATTCGACAACACGTTTGCCAACGCAGGAACGGGGACCGAAACCAAAGGGTAAAAATATAAAGGGATTGGTATGCTTGAGCGATGTGCCGTCCGATAACTCTCCATCGTTGGAGCGTAACCAGCGTTCAGGCAGAAATTCTTTGGGGCGATTGAAATATTTTTCATCTTGTAGCAACAAATTTGAGGTTAAAATGACATGAGTCCCTTTGGGTACTTGATAGCCACTCAAACATAAATTCATACCTGTGCCACGCATGTTTCCAAAGATAATGGGATACAAGCGCAAGGACTCCTTAATGAAGGCTCTTAAATAGGGAAGATTTTTCATATTTTCCATGGTGAATTTTTCAGTTTTGCCAACGGTATTAAGGATTTCTTCACGCAGCTTTTGCTGTTTCTCCGCATTGGTGGCCAAGCACAAAAGGGCTCCCGACATTATTGTGGAAGTGGTATCGGCCCCCGCAATTAACATATCCACCGCCATAATTTTGGCAATTCTACGATCGATTTTCAACAATTGCTCCAACACACTTCTACCCTCACCCTTATGACCAGTATTTTCGATGCGCCCCAGAGCTTCGTCTACAAATTTGCAGCATATATCCGTTATTCTGTCCATTGCCTTTTCGAAACGTTTGTAGGTGGGAGTTTTAAAGTATTTGTAAATTGAGGGTTTTATACCCAAATCGTATGTTGCCATTGAAAACATCTGAAAATTGTCAAATAATTCTTGAGCTTCCGGTAGGCAGGCATCATTGCGAACAAGGCCAAAGTATTTGTCTAAAGCAATGTAAGCAACCGAATCAAAGGATAAACGTTTAATTTCAGTTAGAAAATTGCCAGGCACTTCAAGGGTGTTCGGATCGCGTATTTGACGTATTCTAAAAGACATTGCATGGTCAGAATTAGGTTTTCAACTAATAAGGAATTATTTGTAAAGTTACCTTTTGATAAACTCTTCATTAACTGTTTGTGTGGGATTAATGTAGAGCACAATATTTCTGGGTTGCATTAGAACTGGATTAACAGCATGACGAAATTTGCCCCACTGAGCACCACTGAAATGAAAAGAAAAATTGTCTATGATCATCTTTTGTCTGGCAATTACTTTAATCTTGTAATAACCCGAAATACTTTTATTAAGTGTAATATATACTGAATCGCCATTACATTTTAAGTCAAATCGATACATGTTATGATACAACTCCCATATAAACTGATGACTCGATGTGATTTGTTAAGCCCCTGATTGGAGTAACTCTTATCTAATTTAATTACAGAGGGCCTTATGCATGCCATAAGACCCTCTATACGAAAGATTGGTCTATATATCTAAATATGAGCAGATATTGACCATATTCGGTTTGGATAGGGGGGGCCTATTACAACTCACTGTTCCAAATTTCAAAGAATTCGGATATTAAATGCTCCTTTTATTGGTTTAAGACCCTAAGTCGGCAGATCGGTCTATATGGCAGCTATATATGGTTCGATCTCGACCATTACACTGTTCTAATTTTCAGCGAAATTGAGTTATAAATGGGGATTTAATGAGTATAATATCCAAAATCAGCAGCTTAGTCTATATGACAGCTAAATCAACATATGGTCCGATCTGGACCATCTTTGATTCTGCGAAATGGGGTAATAAATACGCCTCTTATTGGCTTAACGCCTTAAATAGCCATATCAGTCTATATGGTTCATATTCGATTCGGATATCGGAGGCTATAGTGCAACTCAATGTGTCAAATTTCAGTGAAATGGTAAAAACCCTGTTATGGGCTAAAAAACCTAAATTGGGAGATTGATTAAATTGGCTGCTTTATCAATTCAGAAACTTGTTGTTGTTGTAGCAACATTTTCATGTGGAGGTGGCAATCCCCGTCAAGCTAGTGTAGGTGAGCATGCTCGTTACGGCCAAAGGACCGATCGCCGCGGAAACAAGGAGGTCATTAGTTATTTAAAGGCGCCAATAACTCGCCTTGTCATATAGAGCATCATAGGCACTCAGTATTTGTGCAATAGCCGGTGCCGCCCGACCTCTCACTGAGACTCTCCGCTCGATACCGCTGATTGTTCGCAACTGCTGTTGCAGCTACTCCGTATGGAGCACTCCACCATCCGCAACCTGTGGAAGCGTCCTGTAGCTCGCAGCAAATCTTCACGTGACAGCAATGAGCACCACACATATCGGACCCAGCTTAATTAGACAGACACACGAACATAGTTAAATTGTCTTAGTATTTTCCCACGATCTTTGTTTGTAGGGTTGGAAATTGATTCTTCGATGTGTTGCAAACGTTCTGCACGTATGGCAAAATCAATAAAAAGCCTCGGCTTTGGCGGTTGTGCCCTTTTCTGAGCCTATCACCAGGACGCAGATCCTGCCGAAAAAGCCAGGAAGTGTGGTCAGAAGAGTGTACTTCCGGCAAGAGTACATCACACTAATGCCAAGACCAATCCTGAGAGTATGCGGCTGGGCGATACGATGGCACCTGAGAGCAAATGGATTCAGAAATCGACGAATTTGATCTCAACACCAACTAATCCTGAACCGGAGCCACCCCAAAGGCAGGCTATCCCCAGAGAGATGATTACTGTTCGAAGAGAGGAATCTCCGAGTTATATAGGCAAAGTTGAGGATGATTCGTTTTCGAAATTCGAAAGTGCCAAGTGGCATAATGGTGCCAAGGTCAAAGGCTATAATAATGAAAAAGAGTTCAATATTTTATCAACCTGCATCATTCACCACCTTTGGTTTGACATAATGATAAAGCTGCTCCCGATTGACAAAATTCTTCGCTGGACGAAGATATGAGTATGAATTTGTTTCTCTTTTACTGTAACAACGCCATACTGAAATTGTGCAAGGTGTAGAATAAATTAGTGTTGACGTAAGTAGGATTCAAACAACATGGGAGAGTGAACTTAGGATTAAATTTTGTAGTCTCGAACTGAAAAATCTCCTCCAGTGCTTATTCGGACTATTACAGGATAAGTTGTAAGCTTGAAGTAGAGTTGGCAAACTATCGATGGCATTATTGGAAGTTAATTTTAATATCGATAGTTTTCAACAGTAGAAATTTATTTTTTGTTGAAATACACAGGCTTTTGATAAAAATTATTGAATTAACCAAATATTTCAAAATTCCTTAGCTAAATGTTATTTTTTTTTTATAGAAAGTCTTCGAAACTAAGACAAAATAACAAAAAGCAACGACATCCGTCGATATTTCCACTTTGGTGGAGTAAAAAAAAAACTTTTGATAGCTAGATCGCTGCAATATAAAGCAATTTTGCGAACATTGATATCAGATTTGTGCTTTACTTCCAAAGACCTTTCATTTGAGTCCCATATTGCTATGGTCGTAAATTTGTCTTCTTTGGGGTATGTTCTCGGGAATGGGCGGCCCCTGAAACACTTGGTCCCACATGTGGACATCAGATTCGTATTCTACACTCAAATACCTTTTACTTAAGCCACATATTGCCATGGTCAGAAAGTAAGTCCTGTTTGGGGGGTGTTTTGGGGAAGGGGCGGACCCCCAGAAACTTTGTCCCAAATTTGAAAATCAGATTGGTATTTTACTCGCAAATACCTTTCATTTGAGTCTCATATTGCCATGGTCGATAAATATGTCCCATTTAGGAGTGTTTTGGGGGTTGGGGTGGTCCCACAAACACTTGGTCCGACAATTGGATATCAGGTACGTTTTGCAATCTTAAATACGTTTCATTTCGGCAGAATAAATGTCCTAGCCAAAAGCATTCTTATTGACAAAGGGGTATACTGTCGACTCATATATAAATTTCGTAAAACGCCGTAGGACCTGCCCACTGTCATATTGACATGATTCTTCCATGAAAGTCTATAATCAAACTCCAAACCAAGGTTTTTTGCAGATGAAACAATCTCAATTGGGGCTCCAGCAATTGCCACATCAAGATTGGGCGACATTGTCACCCGATTCCTACCAATTACAAGGCACTTTGACTTTGTTGGATTTAAAAGAAGTCCGTTGGCGTTGGCCCATGTGTTTATCCTATCCAAGTCATTATTAAGTCGAAGTATGCCATCGATCAGCCTCTCCGGCGAGGAGCTCATATACAGCTGTACGTCGTCCGCCATACATATGAATACCACAGTTGCGCAACTGTCCAGGAAGATCATTGCTATATAAGGAAAAAAGGAGTGGACCCAATACAGACCCCTGTGGAACACCTCTTGAGACTGAAAGATAACTAGAACACCGGCTATCAACACATACCGATTGGCTTCTATTCGAAAGATAGGAATATATGAGCTCCGTTGATCTTTCAGAAAATTTAAATAAATATTTCAGTTTAAGACAACGTATAGTGGGATTGCCTATTTTTAAATTCAATCGAATTTCCACTTTTGCCGGCCTATCTGATGTCACCGTTGCGCACGGGCATCTTCGGCTTACCCATGCCAAAAATATCAGAAACAATTTTGAGCAATGGATATTCCTTAAAAAATAGTCTAAGGAATATCCAGTTTTTAATATGGAAATCGTACTCTACTCTTGAATACCTTTCATTTAAGTCCCATATTGTTCCAATAGGTGCACTTTTAGTTTTGGCTGGTACTTTTGGGGTAAGGGGGATGGTCCGCCCCCAATGCGATATCAAAAAATTATATAGTCTGTTGCTCCTTCCGGACCACTCCCCACAATCTGTGAAAATTTCAAAGAAATCGGTTTAGCCGTTTTTGGGTCTATACGGAACAAACAATTTTACAAACCTACAAACAAACATACAAACAAACAAACAAACACAAATTCATTTATATATATATATATATATATATATATATATATATATATATATATATATATATATATATATATATATATATATATATATATATATATATATATATATATATATATATATATATATATATATATATATATATATATATATATATATATATAAAAGAACACTTCACACTGTGGTGGAGAGAGAATGTTTTTGTTTACGTTTGTTCTTTACCACGTTTTTTCATGCCACGCCCTTATGTTGGTTCTTGTGTCCCCACCTAAGTGCCGGTATCTGGTAGCCACGAAAACCGAGAAATGACATGGGAAATGCTCCAACGTCTCAACATCTTCCTCGCATGCCGTACACATGCTATCACTTGCCGCACCGTATCAGTGCACGTAGCAGTAACCCGGCTGAAAACAATAAGTCAACAGGAGCCGATAGGATACCGGCAGAACTATTTATGATCGCAAAGAAGTCTTTTGACGGCGATTAAAGTGGTACCCTCAAACCGGGAAGACCAAGAGCCCGATGGAATGATCAAATGGTAGGAAACACTTCGAAACTTGGTGATTAGAGATTTAAGAAGGAGCTAAGAACGCCTCGATCTTCTGGCTATTCTTCGTTCGGCGAATGGGGCAAATGTTCTGTCATAGGCAATTTAAGTAAGTAAGTCTCGGCCTTTAGGTTAGGTTGCAAGGAGGGTGCGGATATTTATCCGACCCATGCCACTGTGGACATAAACCTATAACAGTTATCGGCTTATTGTGCGCTCTGAGGTTACTATAAAAGTAACCTGCAAAAAGGAAATCTAAGTTAGGAACTCCGTGCTACGTACAAAGTCCTTTATTGTTTTTCATGCCATGCCCCTAAGTTGGTTCATGCCACGCCCTTATGTTCGTTCTTGTGTCCCGAACTAAGTGCCGGAAAGCCGAGCAATGACATGGGAAATGCTCCAACGTCTCATCATCTTCCTCGCATGCCGTACACATGCTATCACTTGCGCACCGATTTTACATAAGTGAGCTCGTAGTCCTATGTGTCCCGTTATGATACCGAAAGCTATTCTGCTTATTTGCTTTCAGTAAAGTTTCGTCTTCTCACGATCTGAATCTCCCCATAGGATTTTCGCCGTCCTACCGACGGTTTGGCTGTTCCACAGTGGTATATGTGCATTCGTCGCCCACGTTCTTAACCCGTAGACCCGAAAGGCTTCGGGTTAACCAAGTTTATTGACGGCAGTTCTCTGGCCTTCACTGGCAAATCGTCTGCCTTTTCACTCCCAGTTACTTCGCTATGGCCCGGCACCCAAACGATGCGGATCGTGCAATCCTCAGAGAAGGCGTTAATCTTCTTATTATATTCCAAGACTGTTCGTGATCTTACAGTCCTGGTTGCTATTGTCCTTATGACCATTCTCTCAATATTTTATATTTATCTTTTTCAAAATTTCTAAACGCAAAGAATAAAGCGTATGGAATATCTTTGGAACAAATTCGGTTTATTTGGGAAGTACTATGTTAATAGTAACTGTGTAACATTTCCTTTCAGGGTTGAACGTTAGTCGTGAATTTCCCACAAGTTTGATGTAAGTCACTTCGTTAATGGTAAAACCTTCTGTAATTTCGTTGGTGGTAAAGATTACTATTTTACTCGTAAATTTTTTTAAGCCAAAAAGGTTTCGCTTACATCGAAAGATGCCTTGTTACACGAAACATGTATTTGTTTTTTATTTATCTCTTGTGTCTCTTCCATTTGGCAAAGAGTGTGAGCGTGTGATCGTAGGGGGATGTACCCTCAAAAGATTTTTTTTTTCATTGAGTAACGATCTCTCAGCCAGCAGTCAGTGCAAAAGTGTACATTAGACCGTCCCATGTTATAAAGGAGAACAATTTGTTTGGAAATAGAGAAATGCATACCCTTTACTTTTTTCCTTCTGATGCCAATAAACAAAACAATAATACTTGCCGACACCTCGTGCATAGCCAAATGTAGTGCCTTCTAAGGAATTCTGTACAGTATTGAGGTCCTAGCATGATATTGGTTAACAAAGTACACGTATAAAAAACTTATTATAAAACACTAACTGTATCCTGCACCACTATTGTGGCTGTTATAAAATATATGGTTTGACTCAGAAAGTTCTTGTGATTTGGCTTAGCCATGTCGTTTTTATACCCTACACCATCACTGTGGTACAGGGTATTATAAGTTTGTGCATTTGTTTGCAACACTAAGAAGGAGAAGAGCTAGATCCATTGATAGTATGCCGATCGACTCAGAATCACTTATTCGATTTAGCCATGTCCGTCTGACCTTCAGTGAATCCATGTATTCTTGTAATCAAAGTTTAGGTCGTATTTGTTGTCCAATCATCACGAAATTTTGAAAATGTAATTTTTTTTGGCGCAAGGGCGAACACTTTTGGTTTTGGTAAAAATCTGTTCAGATTTAGATATAGCTCCCATATACATATATTGTCCGATTTGCACTCAAATGGCCGTAGTAACAACAATTTTGCACAAGATTTGCCACGGGTTGTTTTGTTGCTAATCTTAACATATCTGCCAAATTTCATCAAAATCGGTTCAGATTTTGATATAGCTCCCATATATATGTATCGCACTATTTGTACTTAAATGGCCGTAGTAGCTACAATTTTCAACCGATACGCACAAAATTTCGCACAGATTGTTTTGTTACTGATTTTAACATATCTGCAAACATATTTGGATAAAGCATCAGTGCTATATCCAAATCTGTAGGGTATTATATTGTCGGCTACGCCCGACTTAAGCCTTCCCTTACTGTTTTTTTTTTTTTTGTAATCAAGGTGGAGATCGCTTTTGTTACCCAACCATCACGAAAATTTTCAATTTTTTTTTACAAACTTTGTATTCGTCACAAATTATTGCATGAATTTACCATAAAAGATGGAATTCGTAATCGTAAACAAAGTCCCACGTTTGTCACAAAATAAGTTTACTTGACGAAAATTTCGTTTACGTCTAATGATTTATTTTTTTGTTTGTACTTACTGTCCAGCAACACCTAAATTTTCTTCATCATATAAATCGTCCTCTCGCGCCAAACGATATTCAAGGGCCAACTCATTGCCCGGTCTCATTGGATATGGACCTTCGGTGCGAAAAATTTTCTCATGATCAGCCAGATTGAAGGAAACCATGTGGGTATTTTGTCCAAACATTCCGGGTATCAAAAAAATGTCACCATAACGAGATCGAAACAGACGCAAGAGAACATCAAATGGCTTATCATGAAATTCGCCACCTTTCATGAAGCCACGAATCATTTGAAATCTGCTTGGGCCTGGTACTGCTGAGAATGGTTTCGCTTGTTGCCATTCCTTTTGTAAATCACTGGCATAGGAATTTTCCAGACTGGAATGATCAGGCTGAAAAGATATATTATTTTAGAGGAACATTATAATGGATTGAAGCCTAGGATGTTGTGTGGTACCAGAATTATGTTTTATAATTTTGATACATTAAAAATGTGTGTGTGTGTGTTTTTTTTTTAAATATTTCAATTTAAAATTTTGGGTTTGGCTTGCGGTTATATAATATTCTTTGAAATTGTTAATGTTGTTGTTGTCAATGTTTGAATGCTTTGAAATCTCTTAAAATCCAATTTTCAATACCTGTAATGAATGTTTATGAGTTTTGTTATCTCCATACAAACATTTAATAAATATGTATGATCTCTTACCTTGATATCAATAGCTGTTGAAAATTTTTTGTGCGTCCATACATTACAGAGACTGTTGTGTTGTCTTCTAATAATTTTTGATAACATTTTGGGTCTTTTCACTTTCGGCGTTAGCGCTGAAATGCTCCAAAACAAACTGATTGTCTAAAATATAAAATGAAATTAAATAAATGAATGAAAAACAAGTGAGGACGGGCTTAAGTCGGGGGAAGGTGACCTTTTGATACCCTACACCACATTGGCTGTGCCTACTAAGTCGTCGAAATTAAAATTTGTTTAAATTTGAAATGTAGAATTTTGACCAAAATCCGTACTTATTTCAGGAGTCACAGGGGAAATAGTTGTGGAAATTTTTTGCAAATTTTTTGGATGATAAATGCTTTTCGTCCTACAACATAAATGCGAAGGTCCCACAAGCGAGAGATACATTTATGTGGGAGCTATACCTAAATCTGAATGCTGATTTCTATGAAATTCTCCAGTGATCTGAAAAGTCAAATTTATTAGGAGCAGTTAAGATATGACCAAACTATTGCAGTATTAGTCAAAATCGGACGAGAACCGATTTCAACCAACATCGGCACATATATTGAAAGTTATAAAAGAAGACATAAAAGTTAAATTAAATCTGTTTAGAAATATGCTCACAAAGGCTTTAAAGTGAAAATCGGGTGAAACATATATATGAGAGCTATATGAAAATCTGATCTGTGGTTTCAACGGCAATGACGAGATTTATTAGGGAAAAGTGTCCTGAGAATCGGTTAACAAATGACCAAATTATTGCAATATTAGTCTAACTCGGGCAAACATATATATGGGAGCTATATCCAAATCTGAACCGAATTCGATCAAAATCCGAACGTTTGGTGGTAGTCGCAGAAAAAAAGGTATGTAAAATTTTGGGAAGATCGGTTGATAAATGCAGTTGCAAAGGAAAAAATTGTCTCTAGGCCAAAAGAGAAGCCCTTATCAAATTTAAAATCGATCGGATACAAATTGCAACCTGTGCTTTGTACGCAAATTAACATGGACAGACGGAGAGATAGAGAGACGGACATAGCTGAATTGAATCAGAAAGTGATTCTGAGTCGATCGTTATACTTATCAATGGGTCTATCTACCTTCCTTCTGGGTGTTATGAACAAACGCACTAAATTATAATACCCTGTACCACAGCAGTGGTGTAGGGTATAAAGAGCACCCATATTAACTAAATTGAGGATGTTTGTTAAGGCATAATAGCATAGTCAATATGATACCAACGCACATAAAATCCAATGAAAAAGAGCTTAATTCGGCTAAGTCGAACCTAAGATACCCACTATCATCATTTTAGCTAAACATTTAAATATTATTAGATTTGTTTGTGTGAGCTTTAAAGAAAGCAAATCGTTGCTTGAATGCTTGTAGCGGTGGCGTTTACAACATCAAGCAATTTTCAACTCCGATTATATGAATTCTTAAAATTCGCCTATATCGGGCTATATCCTTTTAAAGCCTTCTTACAATCCGATGTCCTGAATTGATTTCTTGAGCCCCTAGTGGGAGCTGAAATTTTGCCAACCGTTTTCTTTTATGACCTCCAACATGTTTGTAAAGTATAGTCTCAATCGGTCCATTACCATTTTGAGCCCCTAGAGAGCGCAATTCTTATTTGATTTCAATGCAATTTTGCATAGTTTCTCCTGACACCTCCAACTACCTTATAATCTGACCTCCCGATTTTACTTCCTAAGTGTCCTAAGAGGGCGCAATTATTGTTTGATTTGAAATGCATAACGATTTATCCTATAACCTTCAGCTTCCATGCCAAGTATGGTCTGAATCCGTGTCTTTTGTGTGAGTTTTTTTCATCCGACATCCGATCATCCGACTTAATTTTTTATGCATATACCGGGAGCAATACCTAACCAAATTTAAAAACAAGTAAGGAGGTGCTAAGTTCGGTCGTGCCGAATCTTATATACCATGGATCGCATTTCTCGAGTTCTTTGCGTGATATCTCTTTTTTTGGCAAACAAAGAATAATGGATAGGAATTGTTTTGCTATTGGAGCTATAGCAAGTTATAGTCCGATTCGGACCATAAATGAATTGAATGTTGAAGGTCATAGTAGAAGTCATTGGGTAGTATTTCAGTCCATTCGGATAAGAATTGCTCCTTGTAGGGGCTCAATAAGCATAATCGGGAGATCGGTTTATATGGCAGCTGTATCAGGCTATAGATCGATTCAGACTATATTGGACACGTATGTTGAAGGTCATAGAAGAAGTCGTTGTACAAAATTTCAACCAAATTGGATAAGAATTGCGTCCTTTAGAGGCCTAAGAAGTCAAGATCAAAGATCTGTTTATATGACAGCTTTATCAGGTTATGGACCGATTTGAATCATACTTAGCACAGTTATTGGATGTCATAACAAAAATCTTCCTTCAGAAAAATTGGATAAGAAATGCGTTCTCTGGTGGCTCAAGAATTAAGATCCATGATCGGTTTATATGGCAGCTATATCAAAACATAGCTTTACTCCTTCGAAAGTTAGCTAGCTTTCGACGGACGAACGAACGGACAGGCAGACGGACATGGCTGGATCGACTTAAAATGTCATGACGATCAAGAATATATACACTTTATGGGGTCCTAGATGAATATTTCGAGGTGTTACAAACGGATTGACGAAATTAGTATGCCTCCATCCTATGGTGGAGAGTATAAAAGCTAGTAAAAACGCATTTATTTCGGCCGTGCCGAACATTGGATTCTCACTACCGTGGATATATTTATTATCCCATTTTATTATAAGCCTAAATATATAGATATACTAGCTGAACCTGACCCGCTTCGCTGTGCCTTCTTTTACTTTATATGGAACAAAATTATGCTTTGAATATGTATTTTCAACAATTAAAGAGCCTTTAGTGAAATACGATGCTACGAAAATAGTATATGTATATCGCTTGACTAACAGTATAAGAATATAAATGCCTGTTGTTGTCTTGATTTTGAATGAAAAGAAGTATCTCCTATTTCTCATATCAATGATTGTAGTCCAACTAAAATTTAATTTCATTGATAAGTGAGAGTGGTGTGCCCGCTCAGAATGGTGTGCTGAGTCCAAATGGTGTGCCGCATAGCGACACGACTTGATAGCGAAGTTTTAACATAGCAGCATAACTCTCAAATGTGGCTAGCATTAGTAAGAGGATTATCACAGCTGATAATATTTCTGATGTTCATGCCGGTATTTGAACCCAAACGTTCGGCGTCATAGTCGGCCATGCTTACCTTTGCGCCACGGAGGCCTTCTATTGAAGGCTATCTGCTAGAAATCTATCATTTGGTTATGAAGTATGGAATTGTTTTTTTTAATTCAATAATTTTTTATCAAAATAGGGATCCTTTAACAAAATAATAAACTTTACCCGATAGTATAAACAATGTTAAAAACCATCGACATTTACGCAAAAATGAAAGTATTATGAGATAATTGGGCACTATCAATGTGGATTTAGACCTTGAAAATCCACCGTCGACCACATATTCACACTGAGCCAAATCCTGGAAAAGACCCGAGGATGACAGGTCGACTCTTTCCATTGTTTCATCTACTACAAGAACGTATTTCAAGCCATGTCTGGGTTTTGTATTACTGCAAAATTGATAATAAGTAAAGTCTTTTCTTTGGAGGTCACCGTAGTGCAAATGTTAGCATGTCCGCCTATGACGCTAAACGCCTGGGTTCGAATCTTGGCGAGAACAGCAGAAAAAAATTTTAACGGTGCTTATCCCGTCCTAATGCTGACGACATTTGTGGGGCTATGTAAAAACTTCTCCCCAAAGAGGTGTCGGCACGCAGTACGGGCAAGGCTTTAAAAAGGAGGCCCATTATCTTTGAGCTTAAACTTGAATCGGACAGGACTCATTATTATGTGAGAAGTTTGCCCCTGTTCCTTAATGGAATTTTCATGGCAAATTTGCATTTTCATGGCAAATTTGCATTTTCAAAAGTACTTTCCATACAAATAACCACATACAGGACAGGAAGGACAAGTCTAACTCGAACCAGTAAATGATTTTGAGTCAATCGATTAGAAAAAAAATTATGTTGAAAAATTTTGAAAACTAAAAATCTTTGATGTTATGGTTCTTGTCTATATTTGAGTTATATAGTTATTAATTTAATTTAAGTTGTTTATAAATATCTTTACATTTTCTATTAATTTTTCCTTTACTACAGATTCTTAAATTTAAATTTCAATGGAAGAACACAGATATTCAGGAAATAGTTTTCAAACGCATTGTCCTTGGAATAATTGAATTCCATTTGGAAATTTCGCACTATATTGGCCAACATCATTTGCATTTCCAGGCCCACAATACGCCTACCCACACAGGAGCGAGGACCATAGCCGTAGGGTAAGAAAACAAATGGGTTGCTACTTTTCAAGTCCTCTTCGGCAGCGGCAGAAGTTCGTAGCCATCGTTCGGGAACGAAGATCTGCGGTTGGGGAAAATACTTTTCATCTTGCAGCAGCATATTTGAAGCCATAAAGACATTTGTACCTTTGGGTATTTGATAGCTGCTCAAACACAAGTCCATACCCGTGGTGCGCACATTACCAAATAGCACTGGATATAAGCGCAAAGATTCCTTAATGCAAGCTTTTAAATATGGCATCCTTTTTAAATTTTCCATGGTGAATTTATCCGTCCTTCCAACAACCGATAAAACTTCCTGACGCAATTTCTGCTGTTTCTCCGGATGTGTGGCCAGGCAAAGGAGTATGGCACAAATGGCTGAGGATGCTGTTTCAATGCCCGCTATTATCATATCGGCCATCATGGTAACAGCTATTTTGGGATTGATTTTTACCAATTGTTCCAGGACACTCTTGCCCTCACCTTCAGCCTCCCCTCTTTCTGCAATGCGTTGTAAACTTTCATTGGCATATTCACAGCATATATTGGAGATATGGTCCATGGCCTTTTCGAATCGCTTATAGGTAGGGGTCTTATAGTATTTATAGATGGAAGGCTTCATGCCCAACTCATACATGGCCTTATTGAAATCTTCCAAATCGTCGAATAATTTCTGAGCTTCAGTCATGGAGGCATCTTTGCGTACAAGTCCAAGGTCTTTGTCGAAGGCCACAGCAGCTACAGATTCGAAAGCGAAATGTTTAATTTCAGTGAGAAAATCACCGGGAACTTCCAGCGTAGTAGAGTCACGAATTTTGCGAATTCTTAAATAGAGAATTTTTAAAACTTTATATGTTTTTGCCCATAAATTTTAGTTATCAGTTCCTTACCTTTCGATGAAATCATTTGTCACCTTTTGTATGGGATCAAGGTAGAGTACAGCATTCCTCGGATGTAATAGCACAGGATTGACGGTTTGCCGAAATTTTCCCCAGTGAGCACCACTAAAATTATACCTTCATTCAACACTTTATACTCTCAAATAGTTTTCATTAACTTACTCTCCGGCCAATCCCAAATTCATTTCACTGTAAAGACCATCCTTTCTAGCCATGCGGTAATCGTAGATGATTTCATTGCTGGGACGTATTGGATATATGCCTTCGGTGCGTATGATCTTCGCATAATCATCCAAATTGAATGTAACCACATTCGTTGGTTTGCCAAACATACCAGGTAGCAAAAAGATATTGCCATAGCGCTGTCGACATACTTGCATTAAATTCTGAATAGATTTACCATGGAAATCGCCACCTTTCATAAAACCACGAAACATTTGAAATTTGGTGGGACCTGGGACGTTGGCAAACGTCTTGGCCTCTTGCCATTCTTGGTTTAAGTCACTTACATAGGAACTTTCCAATTTTGATAAAAGAGGCTGAAAATTAAAAAAGCAGAGAAATCGTGAAGATAAACAATAAGAATGTAAGTTAAGAATGACTTGAAAAATTAGTTAGGAAGTTACACGTTTCATACATGTTTTATAGAAATTTGGAAAGGACTATTGCAATCAAAACTGCGCGGAAAATTTTCGAACATGAATTATATATTTTGTCCAGTAGGACAAAGTGTCAAGATTAGTAAGTAGTTATATTGTATCCAACCTACCAATATACGACCTTTGAAGCCCTCACACATAAAGATTTCTATTGATGACCCAACCCCAACCGACTCACACTAATAGGAAGTACCCGTGCAAACTTTCAAGCGCCTAGCTTTATTCCTTCGAAAGTTTGAGTGCATTCGACAGACGGTCGGACAGGGCGTAATCAACTTAGAATGTCAGGACGATCAAGAATGACGATACCATGTTGGGTCTCAGATCAATATTTCGATGTGTTACAAATGGAATGACGAGATATTTTCTTGTCTACCAATTGTCAATTTTAGGACGGCCTTAACATGTGTATATTAGTTGATCAAATCGTAATTCCGCAGCATTGTTCTCATCTACATTTAGTCCTATTTAATATATAAAACAAGTAAAAGCGTGCTAAGTGCGGCGTGGCCGAATCTTATATACCCTCCACCATTGATCGCATTTTTCAAATACTCTAAATGACTTTTTCAAATATATATGAGCTATATCAAGTCATTAACCAATATGGACCGTACTTGTCATGGCTGTTTTTGAAGTCATAGAAAAACACTACTTCCAAAATTCCAGGCAAATCGAGTAATAATTGCGCCCTCCAGAGGCTCAGAATGTCAAATTGGGAGATCGGTTTACATACCAGCTATATCTGGATATCAACCGATTTAGACCATACTTTTTACATTTGTTGGAAGTCATACCAAAACGATATGTTCGAAAATTCAGTCGGAGTGGATAAGAATTGCGCTCTCTAGAAGCTCAAGATGTCTAATCGGGAAATCGGGAAATCGGTTTATATGGCAGCTATATAAGGCGATGAACCGATTTAAACCATATTTAGCACAATTGTTTGAAGTGATACCAAAACACCACGATCAAAATTTCAGCCAAATCGTATTAAAACTAGAAGCTCAAGAAGTCAACATCCGCGATCGGTTTAGATACGGCTTATAAACCATACTTAGCACAGATGTTGGAAGTTGTAAAAAAACACTTCATCCAAATCGGATAAGAATTAAGCCCTCTAAAAGCTTAAGACGTCAAGATCCAAGATGGGTTTATATGACAGCTATATCAGAACATGGACCGATATGGCCCATTTACAATCCCAACTGACCTACACTGATAAGAAGTGTTTGTGCTAAAATTCCAAGCGCATAGCTTTACTCTTTCGAAAGTTGGCATGCCTTCGACAGACGGACGGACGGACGGAAAATGCTACATTGACTTAGAATGTCATGACGATCAAGAATATATATACTTTATGGGGTCTCCGACGAATATTTCGAGATGTTACAAACGGAATGACAAAATTAGTATACCCCCATCCAATAGTGAAGGGTATAAAAATATTACCTTAGGATATTGGTATTTATTTTGTAGACTTTTTATACCCACCACCATAGGAGGGGGGTATACTAACCTAGTCATTCCATTTGCAACTCATCGACATATATTTGTCTAAGACCCCAATAAGTATATATATATACTTGATCGTCTCAACGTTTTGAGTAGAACTAGCCACGTCCGTCCGTCTGTCGAAATCACGATAGCAGTCGAACGTAAAAATTTAATAAAACTTCAGTTGCAGTGTTGTAATATACAATTCATTAACTTAAAATTAAGGGGGTTCCCACACGAACACAAGTAAAAACGTGGATACCCACCACCATGGATATATTAATCATCCTATTTTATTATAACTCCACTACGATAACCATAGTTATAACTAAACAGGGGCTGCTCTGGATCATATATTTTTCAGGTCCTGACAACTCTTTTATTTACAAGTAACAGTTTCAGCGAAATCAAGCAATAAATCCGCTTTTTATGGGATTAACACCCTAAATTGCACCATCGGTCTATATGGCAGCTATATCTATATACACTGATCTGGATTATATTTTGATCGGATGTCGGAAGGCTTTTAACATATTAAATTTCAACGAAATCGGATAATATATAAATATTTTATGGGCTTCAGGCTCTTAACCGGTAAATCGGTTGATATGACAAGTTTTAGGTTATCAACCGAATAACTTTCAGTGGGAAAAGACAATCTTAAAATTTTTTTTTTTGATAATACCCGTACAATTTTGCAACGGCTGAATCGATTTCTTTCAAATCTTCACAGATTGTGGGGAATGATCCGAAAGGAGCAATAGGCTATATAATTTATTGATATCGGTAGGGGGCGGACCCTCCCCCTTAACCTAAAAGTAAGAACCCAAAATAAAAGTGAACCGATCGCTACAATATGGAATTCAAATGAGAATACGAGTTTCATATTAAAAATTGGATCCAAGTAACTGGGGGGCCGCCACGACCCCAAAACCCTCTAAAATAGGTTTATTGGACGGTAATGACAATACGGGACTTGAATGAACGGTATTCGGGAAAAGATTACGAAAACGATCAGGAAGGAGGAAAAGGCGAAGGGGGGGTTTTTGGGGTAATAGAGGAGGTTACCCCAAAAACACCACTTAAAATTAAAAGTGGACGATGGGAAATATATGTGTATCAAATTAAAGTATAGTATAGGGGAGTAGAATACCAATATCGTATTAAAAATTGGAATTAAGTATTCGGGACTTGACAACTAATATGACAAAACAATGGGGATCAAATGATAAATATTTTAAAGTGGAGTGCGTCATTCAAATTTGTGCTCAAGTGGCAGATGGAGTGAGGCGCCCCTCACTAAACTGCTGTGTATACCAATTATGACAATATGGGGTTAAATTCAAAGCTTAAGGTTGTGGACTGCGAATATGATATCTTTATTCTGCTCATATATCTAGCGGACCACCTCACCCCAATACAGTTGATTAATTACAATGACCTAACAGGACACTGCCCATACCCCAAAAGTAATGACATTCAGTGTGATAGGAACAGTTGTAAACCTTAACATCAAGGTGGCCTCCATTTTTAACTCATCGACAAGGAGCCTTCTTTTCCTAGACAAGTCCAAACAAAGTGCTGCTGGGCAACACTTTCATGTTCACAACTTTTACATGGCTTAATTACTAAGAACTGTCGACACCACACCTAATATAAAGACCAGCAAATTAGTTCTCCATCACTGAGAATCGTTTAATATGCCAATTTTATTTGATTTAAAAAAGACTAAATTATGACTATTCAACAGGTTGTCATATAGTCAGTTATAGACAACCAAAACATGATGATCAATTTTATAGGCGCTAAGCCGCTCCAAGCGAGTAGCAGCATAGACAAAGGATATCTATAGACTCTTAACAACATGTTCAAAAAGCTCTAACAGATGGGAGAAATGTCAAATTATCAGTCGTTTATATGTGATTGCGCAAAGATCCGGGGCGACATGGAACGGAGAACTTTTAAGTTATTTTGGGTGTTCAATTCTAAACCTTTCCCATATCGATGGCAGCACCAACATTTAAATAACCCCCATCTATTCTGTTTGCAAGTGAATCAACTGAATGGAGACGCCACCACGAACATAGAGAGAACAGAGTGGTAAAAATTGATCATGTAGCATTTATCTTTGTTATGGCAACCTATAGTTCCATAAAATAGAGAAAAATAAGGTATAGGAATTTCGTTGCGGTTGTTTGCTGTATTATTTTTTAAATTTTCCTCCCTAAGATGGGCTTAACAATAAGTGTCTCAGGTAGTTTAAGTAGCTATCTTTGCTATAGACAAAAATTTATTTAATAGAGTGCGACTATCCAAGTTTGTGTTAAACTGTTAGAGGGGAAGGCTCAACGAACGTACGCAGAATCAGAGCTACTGGAGAGTAGGTTACATTACAGAGGTGACATTTTTCTACATATTGAAAGCGAAAGCTCAGTGGAGCAGGTTTGATTGAAAATTTAGCTCAAAAATAAGAAGTCTCCTTTTTATAGCCGAGCCCAAGTGGCGTGCCGATAAGCACAGACTTTTATAACCTCCACCATAGGATGGGGGAGTACTAATTTCGTCATTCTGTTTGTAACACCTCGAAATATGCGCCTGAGACCCCATAAAATATATATATTTTGGATCGTCATGTCATTTTAAGTCAATCTAGCCATGTCCGTCCGTCTGTCCGTCCGTCTCTCTGTCGAAAGCACGCTAACTTTCGAAGGAGTAAAGCTAGCCGCATGAAATTTTGA
The DNA here is from genome assembly GCF_963082655.1 of Stomoxys calcitrans. Taxonomy (NCBI): domain Eukaryota; kingdom Metazoa; phylum Arthropoda; class Insecta; order Diptera; family Muscidae; genus Stomoxys; species Stomoxys calcitrans. Next base: position 14,293,095 of record NC_081552.1, on the reverse strand, counting down.
AAAAATACTTTTTTTTTTGTGTAGGTCGGTTGGGATTTTAAATGGGCCAAATCGGTCCACGTTTTACTATAGCTGCCATTCAAACCGATCTTGGGTCTTGATTTCTTCAGCCTCTAGAGTGCGCAATTCCCATTCTATTTGACTAAAATTTTGCACGTGGTGTTTTGGTATCACTTCCAATAACTGTGTTTAGTATGATTCAACTCGGATCATAACCTGATACAGCTGTATAAACCGATCTGGGATCTTGACTTCTTGAACCTCTAGAGGGCAGAATTTTCATCCAATTAGACTGAAATTTTGCACGCAGTGTTTTGGTATCATTTCCAATAACTGTGTTTAGTATGATTCAACTTCCAACGACTGCGCTAAGCATGGTTCAAATCGGTCTATGTTTTGATATAGCTGCCATATAAACCGATCTTGGGTCTTGACTTCTTGAGCCTCTAGAGGGCGCACTTTTCGTCCGATTTGACTGAAATTTTGCACGCAGTGTTTTGGTATCACTTTCAATACCTGTGTTTAGTATGATTCAACTCGGATCATAACCTGATACAGCTGTCATATAAACCGATCTGGGATCTTGACTTCTTGAACCTCTAGAGGGCGCAATTCTCATCCGATTTGGCAGAAATTTTTTACAACGGCTTCTTTCATGACCTTCAACATACGTGTCTAATATGGTCTGAATCGATCAATAGCTTGATACAGCTCCCATATAAATCTATCTCTCGATAGGTTTCTTCTTGAGCCCCACAAGGCGCAATTCTTATTCAAATGAACTGAAATATTACACGATGACTTCTACAATGTTCAGCATTCATTTATGGTCCGAAACGGACTATAACTTGATATAGCTTTATTTGCCTAAAAAGAGATACCGCGCATAGAACTCGACAAATGCGATCCATGGTGGAGGGTATATAAGATTCGGCCCAGACGAACATAGCACGCTCTTACTTGTTTTTAATCAAATCAAATTGCCATGTTAAAGGATTTTCTGTGGTAAAGAACAAATTTGCCAGTTTATATATTTGGTGCGGTGTCGATAGTTCTTACTATTAAATCATGTAAAGCTTTTGAACAAAAAAGTGTTGCCCAGCAACATGTCGTTTGGTCTTGTCTGTCTATGAGCTAAAAATGGTTGCAGCCATAAGGTTAAGGTTTGCAACTTCTGCTATCACGCGGAACGTCACAATTTCGGGGCTATGACGTCCTACATGTTCCGTTAGGTCATTATAATTGATGGCCTGTTTTGGAATGAGGTGGTCCGCTAGATATATGAGCAGAATAATGATATCAGATTCTCAGTTTACAACCTTATACCTTTAATTTTACCCCATATTGTTATGATTTGTGTATACAGCCATTTGGTGGAGGGCGTCTATACGAGGGTTGTGCGCCACACCCTATCTGCCACTTGAGAACAAATTTGAATGACGCACTCTACTTAAAAAAATCTATCACATGATTCCCCATTGTTTTAATAGATCAAATAACCTATTGGAGGCGAATTTAGGAGGTAAAGCACCACCAGCATTCTTGGACACAAAGTTTAATGTCGTATTCGTAATCTGCTCTCAAATGCTTTTCATTTGAGTTTCATCAAGCTATGATAGCCTAATATTCCCATTTGGGTAGCTTAGCGGGAATGGGGCGACCATCAATTACTTAGACCACATTTTTTATGTCATATTCGTAGTCTACTCCCGAATATCTTTCATTTGAGTCCTATATCGATATATACATCCAATATGTCTATTTGGAGCAGTTTATGGGGTTGGGCGACCCCTTGGATACTTGAACCCAAGTTTTTATACGACATTCGTATTCTACGCGTATTGTCATTATCGTCCAATATACCTATTTTGGGGGGTTTGTGGTCGGGGCGGCCCTCCGAATACTTGGGCCCAATTTTAATATGGAATTCGTACTCTACTCTTGAATACCTTTCATTTGAGTCCCATGTTGGCTTGATCAGTCCACTTTTATTTTTGGGTGGGACTTTTGGGGTAAGGGGGAGGGTCCCCCCTTGAGATATTAAAAAATTATATAGCCTATTGCTCCTTCCGGATCACTTCCCACAATCTGTGAAAATTTTAAAGAAATCGGTTCAGCCGTTTTTGAGTCTATACGGAACAAACAAAGTTACGAACCCACAAACAAACAAACACAAATTCATTTTTATATATATAGATATTGTTTGAAATGCGATACACCTCATTTCAGTTGAAAGGTTATTCCTTGATGAAAACTATTCAGCCAAGAGGCTATCTGAAAATTCTTCCAGTTTTTTACATACAAATTTGTCATTTAGTTTGCTAAAGCATTTGTATTAACGATGTGATGAGCAATTACATAATACGTTTATTAATGTTTGCCTCTTTCAATTCCCCCACAGATTGTTAAACTATAAACAAACTAAATTTGTAAATTTTTTTCGATTAACATCACCAATTATGTGTACGTGTATATATTTAATAATTATTTACTTTTAAATGTTGCGTCGTATAATATTTGATAACTATACACTTGAATGATTTAATTCCCTTGCTTAGGGGAGTTCTAACGATAAATGACAGCATTTTTTTTTGTCAATGTTATATTTTAAAAATCAATACAAAACGAAGCGTATCTGCGACTGTTTTTGATTATGAAAATAAACTGAATGAAGCGCAATGCTACAACGATAAGAAGTCATATGCAAATTTGGCTTTATCAGGCAAACAAAAAATGCTTATGATAAAGGACTCGTTTTTATACCTTACAACACTACTGTGGTACAGGGTATAATAACTTAGTGAACTAGTTTGTAACGCCCAGAAGGAAGAGAGACAGACCCATTGATAAGTATATCGATCGACTCAGAATCACTTTCTGATTCGATTTAGCTATGTCCGTCCCTCCGTCTGTTTGTCCGTCCGTCCGTCTGTCTGTCTGTCCGTCTGTCCATGTTAATTAGTGTAAAAAGTACAGGTCGCAGTTTTCATCAGATCGTTTTCAAATTTGGTATGGGCATGTTTTCGGCCCAGAGACGAAGCCTATTGAAATTGAAAAAAATCGGTTCAGATTTCGATATAGCTCTCATATGTTCGTCCGATTTGCAGTAATAATGCAATAAAATGGTTATTTGTTAACCGATTCTCTTGAAATTTGTTACGAAGGATTTTCTCTTGACTCATTACATTACTGGTGAATTTCATGGAAATCGGTTCAGATTTAGATATAGCTCTCATATACAAACATATATATATATATATATATATATATATATATATATATATATATATATATATATATATATATATATATATACATATATATATATATATATATATATATATATATATATATATATATATATATATATATATATATATATATATATATATATATATATATATATATTGGGTTGCCCAAAAAGTAATTGCGGATTTTTTACTTTGAACTTTAATGAAATATACTTTTTTTACACTTTTTTTCTAAAGCAAGCTAAAAGTAACAGCTGATAACTGACAGAAGAAAGAATGCAATTACAGAGTCACAAGCTGTGAAAAAATTTGTCAACGCCGACTATATGAAAAATCCGGAATTACTTTTTGGGCAACCCAATATATATATATATATATATATCTATATATATATATAGATATATATATATCGCCCGATTTTTACTTTATTGACCAATCTTCCCAAAACTTCGTACAACGCTTTCTTCGATGACTACCACATTATCTGAGAAGTTTGCTTGAAATCGGTTCAGAATTAGGTATAGTTCCCATATATATATTCGTCAGATTTTGGGTGATTACCAAAAATGTTGTCATTTCTCAACCGTAGTTATAACTGTTTGACCATATTTGATCGCCGAGGTCTATCAAAATGGGTTCACAATTGAATATAGCTCCCACATTTTATTTATAGGGTAGGTGTAGGGTATTATACAGTCGGCACCGCCCGACTTTTGCCCTTCCTTACTGGTTAAATCTAGTTTTGATTATATGTGTATTTATTTTTAGAAAGCTTTTTTGCAATCTTCTGAGTTTAATCGAAATATATAATAGGATAGATAATAAGATTGCATAATTTTTTTAATTTATTTAGTTTTTGCTACGCATAGCTCACATTAATGATTTGGACTTTGTTTACTAAACATGAAGTAAGAGGGTGAAATGAAATTATAAAGACTTTGGCCAGCGCCAAATCAACCTTGTTTACAACCGCTTCCAACCTGTATTCCCTAAAAATTAACAAAGTGAAATATAATAAAGTTTCTTTTCATTGATATTTTTTTGTGTAACTATTGCTTTTTGAAACGGCGTTAATTTACTCCAGTAGATTCAAGCCACTTCAAGTTTTAAGTGGCAAGTTTCGTCTATGAATTTCAATTCTTCTTTAACTACACTATCCTATACCACCAGTGTGATAGAGGATATTATAACTTAGTGCATTTGCTTGTAACACCCATTGATAAGTATGCCGATCGATTCAGAATCACTTTCTGATTCGATTTAGCTATCAGACGTTTGTTTGTCTGTTCGTCTTTGTGTACAAAGTCGTACAAGTCGCAATTTCAATCCTATCGTCTTTGGATTGGTACTGGCATGATTTTGGCCAAGAGACAAAGCCTACTGAAATTCGAAAAAATTAGTTCAGATTTGGATATAGTTCCCATATATATGTTTGGCCGTTTTGTACTAATATTGCAATAATGTGGCCTTTTTTTTAACCGATTCTATAGATACATTTCATTTTCACTCCTAGATCCACTGCAAGCGCATTTATTGGCCTATTTTTCCGAAATTTTGTGCAACGCTTTCCTCCATGACTACCACAATATCTAAGAAATTTGCTCGAAATCGGTTTAGATTTAGATATAGCTCCCATACATATATTCGTCCCATTTGTACTAATATTGTAATAATGTGGCCATTTGATAAACGATTCTCTCGAAATTTGGCAGGAAGGTTTTTCTTATGACTCTTAACATTACTGGTGAATTCCATAGAAATCTGTTTAGATTTAGCTACCATATATTTATACATAACGCCCGATTTTCACTTCTAGGGCGTTGCAAGCGCTTTTATTGACCAATCTTGCCGAAACTTTGTACCACGCTTTCCTCGACTATTACCACTACATCTTTATACCTTGGTCGAAATCGGTTCAGATTTAGATATAGCCCACCCAAAATATAATTTTGTATATAGAAAAAAAAAAACTTAAACTAGACACAAAATTTTAGTAAATCTTTTTAAAATGACAAACTTTTATATATATAATATTCCATTGATAGAATTTTGATCAGACAAGAGTCAATTTAAAATAATTTTTCTTGAGTGAAAAATTTGAATGCAATTTTTTCTTGACAAATTTTAAAGAAATTTTTTCTAAAGATAAAATTTCAGCGTTATATTTTTAAAGACAAAACTTCATCACAATGTTTCCTAAAGACTAATTGTTAATAAATCAGCGTAACATTCTCTTCAGCCCGGGCCGTGCCCGCATCAAAATTATTTCCTTAAAGAAAAAATTTAATTACTATTTTTCCTAAAAACTATGTTTCAGTGAACATTTTTCTAAAAACAAACTTTTGCCCAGCCTTACCCGAAATTATTTTATAAATCCAACATTTCATTAAAATTTTTTTGTGCCTGCTCAATGCATTTTGCGACACTACATTTTGCCTAAACGTTTTTAAAGTTTTTTTATTACGCTTTTCTGTCCCAAATAGGAACAAAAACAGAATGATATATTACAATTACTTTTTGGGCAACCCAATAGTTCGATATGGACCAAATTCGACATGGATATTGAGTGGTCTAATAAGTAAAAGTCATTGTTCAATTTTGTAGAACAAAATATTGGTCCCTTTGGTAGCCATATCCAAATATAGACCAAATATAGGACACGGATGTCGAAAAGCCTAACATAAGTCACTGTGTAAAATTTGAACGAAATCGGATTATAAATGTGCCTTTTATGGGGCCAAGACTTTAAATCGATAGATCGGTCTATATGGCAGCTATATCCAACTCTGAACCGATCTGGCGTAAATTAAAGGGGGCAGTCGAAGGACCTAACACAAGTCACAGTCCCAAATTTCAGCGACATCAGACAATAAATGCGCCTTTTATGGCCTTAAATCTAGCGATCGGTCTATATGGCAGCTATATCCAAATCTGGGCCAAATTTCAGAAGTTGTCGAAGAGCCTAACACAACTCACTGTCCCAAATTTCGGCGAAATTGGACAATAAATGCGCCTTATATGGGCCCAAAAACTTATATCGAGAGATCGGTCTATATGGCAGCTATGCCCAAATCTGGACCAATCTGAGCCAAATTCAAGAAGAATATTGAAGGGCCTAACACAACTCACTGTCCCAAATTTCGGCGACATCGGACCTAACTCACTGTCCCAAATTTCGGCGACATCAGACAATAATTGCGTCTTTTATGCGCCCAAAACCTTAAGCAAGAGATCAGTCTATATGGCAGCTATATTCAAATCTGAACCGATCTGGGCCAATTGAAGAAGTATGTAGACTGTCCTTACGCAATTTACGGTACCAAATTTCAACAAAATCCGATAATAAATGTGGCTTTATGAACCTAAGACCTTAAATCGGCGGATCGGTCTATATGGGGGCTATATCAAGATATAGTCCGGTATAGCCCATCTTCCAACTTAACCTGCTTATGAACAAAAAACGAATCTGTGCAAAGATTCAGCTCAATATCTCAATTTTTAAAGACTGTAGCGTGATTACAACAGACGGACACGGCTAGATCGTCTTAGATTTTTACGCGGATCAAGAATATATATACTTTATAGGGTCGGAAATGGATATTTCGACAAAATGAATATACCCTCATCCTTCGAAGGTGGGTATAAAAAGTGCAAAAGTATAAAATAAAATGACGAAGGTAAAATTGGCTGGTGAAGATATCCATCTCTTCTTTCTGTTCAATAATATTTTCCTTTCTCGCCACAGAATACAATTACAGGAAAAATTTAATATGCTGCAGTGCTATAGAAGGGGAGGCCACCGTAGCGCAGAGGTTAGCATGACGCTGAACGCCTGGGTTCGAATCCTGGCAAGACCATGGCGTATCGCAACTTCTGGGAAAATATGGCGCAAACTCTTATGCGGAAAGAAATTTCAATAGTTCATTGAAAGAAATTTCAATTAGTTCATTTACTTAAAATGGGTATGTAAATTTCCTAAATTTTCCCCCATCCTATGGTGGAGGGTATAAAAAAACAATAGAGTGTACACATTATATTAGGGAGGGTAAAATTTTTTCAAAATTAAATTCGTAGCCAGAAATAATGGCATTCAAAGAATCGCATATGACGTTGCTTTTATAGAGGCTAGAAAATATTTATGGTAGACCTACTCTACTGTGCAGAAAGAATGCTTTTACAAAGTTGTGGAATGTAACGGCCAATCCAGTTTTATTTTGGTTTTTTTAACAACTGTGTTTGTAAATAGAATTACTGAGATTATTGAATTTACATTACCGCTGTTTAAAGCATCGTTTTCGTTTATTTACTTACTGCCATAATTGCGATTACAACAACATATTTCTTATTTCAATTATCCTGTTGTAAATACAATTACTACAGTATTTATATTAATCAACACATACTTTTTATATTTCAATTATCACTTTCTTCAATTTAATAACCACGATAATTACATTTACACCCGTGCTTGGTTATTAGAAACATTAATTAAAATTGTTTCCACAAAATTGTAAATCTTATTACGTGTTTAAATGAAAACAATAACAACGATAATTAAAACAAAAAAAGTTGGTATTTTTGTTTTATTGCAGCTATATCCAAATATGGTACGATTTGGCCCTTTCACGAACTTAACCTGCATGCTGCAAAGACGTATCTGTACCAAATTTCAGCTCAATATCTAATTTTTTGAAGTGATTACAACAGACGGACAGACACACGGACATCGTTAAATCGTCTTAGAATTTTACGACGATCCGAAATATATGTACTTTGTAGGGTCGGAAATGGATATTTAGATATGTTGCAAACGGAGTGACTAAATGAATACACCCCCTATCCTATAGTGGTGAGTGTAATAAATATGATATATATTATAAACGAGAATGGGAGCAAATACCGAAGGATCATGACATTAGAAAGCTTATTAACTCGATGCAGAATCGCTTCAAAGTGGTTATCAAAGACAAAGAATACCATACGGAATATTAATTTCAAACTATCCACCTGACGTTGTCGTTTTATTGCTTCCTGAATTGAAAAGAAATATTTGACACACAAAAAAATGCATTTATTATACCTACACTGAAGGATGAGGTTATTCTGCTCCGTTTGGAACACATCGACATATCCATTTACGACCCTAAAAATTATAAATATTCTTGATCGTCGTAAAAATCTAAGACGATCTAGCCATGTCGGTCCGTTCGTCTGTATGTTAAAATCATGCTACATTCATTAAAAATAGAGATATTGAGCTGAAACTTCTTCTTTTGTCCATAGGCAGTAAAGTTCGGAAAATATCTTGATGTAGCCCCCATATAGACCGATCTGCCGATTTATGGTCTTGGCCCCATAAAAGCAACATTTATTATCCGATATTGCTGAAATTTGAGACAGTGAGTTGTGTTAGACCACTCGACGTCCTTCTTTAATTTGGCCCAGATCGGTTCAGATTCAGATATAGCTGCCATATAGACCGATAGCTCGATTTGAGGACTTGGGGTCCATAAAAAACGCATTTATTGTCCGATGTCGGAGAAATTTGGGACAGTGAGTTGTGTTAGACTTTTCGACATTTTTCTGCAACTTGGCCCAAATCGGTCCAGATTTGGATAAAGCTGTCATATAGACCGATATCTCAATTTAAAGTCTAGGCCCCATGAAAGGCGCATTTATAATCCGATTTCACTGAAATTTGACAAAGTGACTTATGTTAGGCTTTTCGACATCCATATCGTATATGGTTCAGATCGGTTTATTTGGTTCAGATCTGTCTATATTTGGATATAGCTGCCAAAAAGACCAATATTAAACTAAAATTGAACTGTGACTAGTATTTATTAGGCCACTCAATGTCCGTGCCAAATTTGGTTTAAATCGGACCATATTTCGATATTGCTGCTTTGGGTGCATAAACAAGGCAGTTCTCACCGGTGGTCGCTATGCAAAGTTTCACCCGGCCGATTTTGATGCCTTTTTACATGTTGTTATAAATACGAATTTTTACTTCAGAATTATCGTCCTATTGAAGTTAAACAAAAAATAAAAATTAAAAAAAATTGTTTTATTCCCTTTTTAATTCACATTTAATTGCCAAATTGTATTTGGCATATATTTCATCAAATCTTAAAATAAAATTTTTATTTTTAGAAGTTAACGTTTAATAGAGCATCAGTTAAAATAAATCTTTAAATTTAAATTTCAAAGGTATTACACAAGTATTAACAAAGTAATTCTCAAAAGCATTTTCGGTTGAATAATTATATTCCATTTCGAAATTTCTTACAAGATGTGCCAAAGTTATCTCCAACTGCAGTTCGACAATTCGTTTGCCCACACAGGAACGGGGACCAAAGCCAAAAGGCAAATATACAAAGGGATTTGTAGCGTTGTCAGTAGTATCGGAAGTATGAGAACGTAGCCAACGTTCAGGTAAGAATTCTTTAGGGTTGGGAAAATATTTATCCTCTTGTAAAAGCAAACTTGAAGTTAGAAATATCTTGGTGCCTTTGGGTATCTGGTATCCACTTAAACACAAATCCATACCTGTGGCTCGAATATTACCAAATACCAAAGGATAAATGCGTATAGCTTCCTTTATGCAGGCCCTTAAATAGGGTAAATTATTCATATTTTCAATGGTAAATGCTGACGTTTTGCCCACTGTCGTTAATATCTCTTTGCGAAGCTTTTGCTGTTTTTCCGGATTGGTGGCCACACACAGCAATACTCCCGACATAATCGATGAAGTGGGCTCAACACCAAATAACAAAATATCAACAGCCATAATTGTGGCAATTTTACGATCAATTTTCACCAATTTTTCCAAAACACTACGCTCCCCACTTTTTTCGCCTCTTTGCTCAATGCGTTGTAAAGTTTCGTCGACATATTTACGACATATGTTGGTGATAAATTCCATGGAGTTTTCAAAACGTTTAAAGGTGGGCGTTTTTATATATCTATAAATCGAAGGCTTGATGCCCAAATCGTAAAAGGCTGTGGTGAAACTATGCATATTATGAAAAAGTTCTTGGGCCTCAGGTAATGAATCCTCATGGCGCACTAAACCTAACTCCTTGTCCAAAGCTATGATAGCCACAGATTCAAAGGCCAGTCGTTTAATTTCTTGAAGGAAATCATGGGGAACTTCTAAGGAGTCAGGATTGCGGATAAAACGAATTCTGGAATGGAAACATTGATTTATATATCATCTGCTTTTAATATTTTTTATACTTTCCTTCTTATGAAATCCTCATTGTTCTTTTGTGTTGGCTCTATATAAAGGCGAGCATTTCTAGGTTGCATTAGTATTGGATTTACGGCATGGCGAAATCTGCTCCATTGTGGACCACTAGAGTTTCAATTTCATGTTTGTTTCATTACAACGGTTGTGGTGGCTTTTAAGCTCTACTTACTTTCCTGCTACTCCCAAATTGTCGTCATCATAAAGATCATCCTTGCGGCTCAGACGATACTCAAACATTAATTCATTGCCCGGTCTTATGGGATATTGTCCTTCTGTGCGAAAAACCTTCTTATGATCATCCAAATCGAATGATATCAAATTTGCATGTTGACCAAACATTCCTGGTAGAAGATAAATATCACCATAACGCTGACGACATAACCTTAATACCTTTTCAAAAGATTTGCCATGAAAATCTCCTCCCCTCATAAAACCCCGAATCATTTGAAGTTTTGTTGGTCCCGGTATATCTGTGAAGCGTTTTGCCTGATGCCATTCTTGTTGCAGAAAGCTGACATAGGAATTGTCCACCAAAGCTGGGTACGAAGACTATTGGAAAAAGGTTTACATTTGAAGAAAAATACTTTCCAATACGAAGCAAGAAAATTTAAAATTTTCAGCCAAGTCGGGAAAAAAATCAAGTTTAAGTTTCACTTGGCTCCAAAAATTGGATATCAAATTCGTTTTCAACTCTCAAATACCTTTCATTTGAGTCCCATATTGGTATAATGGGTCAAATAACCCGTTTGACGTATCTTTAGGAGGAAAAGCGACACCTAGACTTTAACGAAAATTTTAATATCATATTTGCAATCTGCACTCTAATACTTTTCATTTGAGTCCTATAAAGCCATGATCGGCTTATATGCCCATTTGAGGGCATTTGTGGATGGTCGACCTCCCATTATTTGGACCTAATGTTTTATGTCATTTTTGTAATCTATTGCCTTACACTTTTCATTTGAGTCCCTTATTGACATGAACTTCGAATATATCTGCTTAGAGGAGTGTTGGAGTTGGGGGCCCGCTGGGTACTTTTCATACCATATTCGTTTTCTGGTCTCCAATACCTTTCATTTGATACCCTTATTGTCCCTATCGGACCACTTTCGGAGATGGGTGGCGTTTTTGGAAAATGAATTTTTATGAAAAATTTAAGAAAATCGGTTCAGCCAAGTATCATATAGTCATAATAGGTCTAATGGAGTATTTGAGGGTTGGCTGTCCCCTAATACTTCGTTTTGAATTTGTATGCCAGATTCGAAATCTACTCCCGAATACCTTTAATTTGCGCCCCATATTGAAATTAACGTCTAATATGTGTGTTTGGGGCTCTTTGGGGTTGGGGCGGCCCGATGGGTTCTTAGACTCAAATTTTAATACCATATTCGTATTCTACTTTCCAATACCTATATTGTCTCGATAGGTCCGCTTTTGATTTTGGGTTGTGTTTTTGGCATAAAGGGGAGGGGGAAAATCATATAGCCTATGTTTCTTCCAGACCAATCTACACAATAAGGGAAAATTTCGAGAAAACTGGTTTTGCCGTTTTTCAGTCTATACGGAGCAAACAAACCGAGTTCCATATATCCGTGATTGGCTAATGTACCCATTTGGGGCGGTCATATTCGTAATCTACTCCCGATACCTTTCATTTGTGTCCCAATGATGATCATCAAATAAACCTATTATAAGGGGTTTTGGGACTGGGGCGGCCCCCAGGTACTTGGACCCAACTTTAATTATGAATTTCGAATATGAATTTCGCCCTCCCGATATCAAAAAATTGAAAAATTCAAGGTAATCGTTTCAGCCGTTTTCGAGTCTATACGGATCAAACAAACAAACAAACATACCAACAAACACAAATTAAATTTTATATATAAGATTAGCTGAACCCGGCCCGCTTCGCTACGCTTCCTTTTACACAATGAGAATTATAACTTTCTTTTCAATCACGCTTTTTTGCATTCACAATGATACGTACATGTTTAGGCAGGAAGGTTAAAAAAATAATACCGAAAACAGTCAAATGTTAGTTCCTATATTTTATTTATTCGATAGACAGACAACTTGTCAAAACAGTAGTGAAGAGCATACGATCAACTTTGAACACATTCTGATGTACCTCTCACTCTCTTTTTCTTTGTTCGGGTTTGCTTGGCTATTCCAATAATTTCTATCTCCCAATAGATGGCGCTGAATTTGTTGTTGGTGATGCTCGCTGTTGATTCCCATCGCATTGTCATCATTTTGCCTATTTTTAAATTCAATCGAATTTCCACTTTGGCGGCCTATCTGATATCACCGTTGCGCATGAGTAAGCATCTTCGGCTTACCCATGCCAAAAATATCAGAAACAATTTTGAGTACTAGATATTCCTTCAATAATAGTTGCGACAATAATCATTATCCATTCAAGACTTCAGTACAAAAACTTACGGCCTAGACCACTAAATTTGTTTTTTTGTACACTCCATCATAATCTAATTTCGTCATTCCGTTTGTAAAGCATCGAAATATTCATTTGAGACCCAACAAAGTATATATGTATATTTTTGATCGTTTTGACATGCTAAGTCGACTTAGCCATGTCGGTCCGTCCATTTGTCGAAAGCACGATAACTCTCGAAGGGATAGGGCTAGACGCTTGAAATTTTGCACAAATACTTCATATTAGTGTAGGTCAGTTGGGATTTTAAATGGGTCATATTGGTCTATGTTTTAATATAGCTGCCATATAAACCGATTTGAGATCTTGACCTCTTGAGCCTTTAAACGCCGCAATTCTTATCCGATTTGTCTCAAATTTTGTATAAGATATTTTGTTATGACTTCCAACATCTGTGCTAAGTATGGTTCAAACCGGTTTAAAACTTGATATAGCTCCCATATAAACCGATCTCATAATTTGACTCTTTGAGCCTCTAGAGGGCGCATTTCTTATGTGATTTGGCTCAACATTATTTTAACGACTTCTCCTATAAACTTCCACATACGTGCCAAATATGGTATGAATGGGTCCATAACCTGATATAGCTCCCATATGAACCGATCTCCCGGTTTTAATTCTTTAGCCACTATAGGGCTCAATTCTTATCCAATTTTGGCTGACATTTTGCACAATGACATCTATTATAGTCTCCAACAGCCAAATCAAGCATGGCCCGAATCGGTCGATAATCTGAAATAGCTCCAATAGCTTTGCAATTTTTATCCATTATCCTTTGTTTACCTATAAAGAGATATCGGGCAAAACATTACAAATGAGATCCATGGTAGAGGGTATGTAAGGTTCTACCCGGCCGAACTCTTCACGCTTTTACTTCTTGTCACTCGATTCGTTCGCCAAGTCATTGAAAACAGCTATTTTCTCTTGATAAAATCAGCTTTTTTCAATTACTTGGCGTACGAATCGAGTGACAAAACGAAAAAAATGTGTGCTTATCGGCACGCCACTTGGGCTCGACTATAAAAAGAAGGCTTCTTATTTTTGAGCTAAATTTTAAATCTAACCAGCTCCACTGAGCTTTCGCTTTCAATATGTAGAAAAATGTCACCTCTGTAACGTAACCTACTCTCCAATAGCTCTGATTCTGTGTACGTTCGTTGAGCCTTCCCCTCTAACAGTTTAACACAAACTTGGATATTCGCACTCTACTCAATAAATTTTTGTCTATAACAAAGATAGCCACTTAAACCAACTGAAACACTTATTGTTAAGGCCCGTCTTAGGGAGGGAAATTTAAAAAATATAGCAAACAACCACAACGAAATTTCTATACCTTATTTTTCTCTATTTTACGGACCTATAGGTTGCCATAACAAAGATAAATGCTGCATGATCAATTTTTTACCACTCTGCCCTCTCTCTGTTCGTGGTGGCGTCTCCATTTAGTGGATTCATTTGCAAACAGAATAGATGGCGCTTATTTAAGTGTTGGTGCTGCCATCGATATGGGAAAGGTTTAGACTTGAATACCCAAAATAACTTAAAAGTTCTCCGTTCCATGTCGCCCGGATCCTTGCGCAATCACATATAAACGACTGATAATTTGACATTCCTCCCATCTGTTAGAGCTTTTTTGAACATATTGTTAAGAGTCTATGCTGCTACGCGCTTGGAGCGCGACTATATGGCTACCTGTTGAATAGTCATAATTTAGTCTTTTTTAAATCAAATCAAATTGCCATATTAAACGATTCTCAGTGGTGGAGAGCTAATTTGCTGGTCTTTATATTAGGTGCGGTGTCGACAGTTCTTAGTAATTAAGCCATGTAAAACTTGTGAACTTGGAAGTGTTGCCTAAGAGCACTTTGTTTGGACTTGTCTAGGAAAAGAAGGCTCCTTGTCGATGAGTTAAAAATGGAGGCCACCTTGATGTTAAGGTTTGCAACTGCTCGTATCACACTGAATGTCATAACTTTGGGGGTATGACGGCAGTGTCCTGTTAGGTCATTATAATTGATCAACTGTATTGGGGTGAGGTGGTCCGCTAGATATATGAGTAGAATAAAGATATCATATTCGCTGTCCACAACCTTATACTTTGAATTTAACCCCATATTGTCATAATTGGTATATACAGCAGTTTAGTGGGAGGCGCCTCACTCCATCTGCCACTTGAGCACAAATTTGAATGACGCACTCCACTTTAAAATATTTATCACTTGATCCCCATTGTTTTGATGGGTCATACAAACTATTGGAGGCGACTTTAGGAGGTAAAGCACCACCTAGATTCTTGGACACAAAGTTAAATGTAATATTTGTAATCTGCTACCCAATACCTTTAATTTGTGGCTAGGATCGGATTATATTCCCATTTGAGGGTGGGGCGACCCCCAATTACTTGGACCAAATTTGTTATGTCATATTCGTAGTCTATATATATATATATATATATATATATATATATATATATATATATATATATATATATACAATACAATATACATACAGAAGTCGGAGAATGTATGAACAATGTTTAGAATGACAATACTAGAACTACTCATTGGTACACATTTCCTGGGACAACTTGGTGCCAGAAGGGAAATGCTTCTGTTTGGAATTTCCGAGATAATTGTGTCAGAGGCAAAAACCTTGAGGTTGACTCTTGCCTCATTAAAAACGACAGGACATGATAATGTATTACCCGCAGGTTATGTTAAACCTGTAACAGTTCGGCTGGGCCGAATCTTGGGAACTCTGCACCATAGATTCTGCTAAAAATTAATTTTGTTGAAGGGCACAATTTTATTCTGCATACCAAACTTCTGTCAAACCAGCAAAAATTTAAGCTTCTGATTGGGAGGTATTTGGCACAGTTATTGGAAGTCGTAACAGAATACCGCCTGCAAAATTTCAGCCAAATCGGAAAAAAATTGCGGCTTGTTAGGGCTCAAGAAGTCAAATCGGGATAACAAAACACATGCAAAATGTCATCCAAATTGGACAAAAATTGCAGATTGTAAGGAAATGCCCCAACGTCTCATCATCTTCCCTACATGCCATACACACGCTATTACTAGCCGCAGCGATTTTGCATAAATGAACTCGTAGTCCTATGTGTCCCGTTGTGATATCGAAAGCTATACTGACTTCCTTCGTACTTAGTTTCACTAATAGCCTCGTCTGCTCAAGACCCTTTAACTTGGACTGCGTCGACCCGAAAGGATTCGGGTTAACCAAGTTTATTGACGGCAGCCGTCTGATATTCACTGCCAAATCTTCTGCTCTTTCATCCCCCTATCTCCAGTATGGTCATCTGCAGATCGCGCCAACCTCAGAGAAGGTGTTAATCTCCTTCTTAAACTCTAAGACTGTTCGTGACCTTACCGTCCTAGTTGTTATTGGGCTGATGGCCAATTTACTGTCCGTAAAGATGTTCACACATGACGCAGCACACCACATCACGCATTCCGTGATCTCCCGGAACTCCGCCTGCAGGATTGCATTATGGTCAGGCAACATGCCTACATGTTTGGAACATCTATAACGGTTTATGAGATATTGGAGTTACACAATATTTTTTCTTTGAAGATTTCAGTCAATGTATAGTCGGTATTTTTAGAATGGTGGCACTATTTATTTACCAATTGCAAATCTAATAAGACCATTGGAAGGGTAAAAAATTCTCCGAATAATAAAAAATATCGATAAAGATTGTCCCTTCCTACTAAAAGTTATACGCTTCACAACTTAAAATTTCCGAAAAAAAACTAAATTACGAAGTATGATGAGAATTTTACAGAAAATCGAAAAATTTTATTAATTTTTTTATGTTTTGGTAGAAAGTTTTAAAATATTGAAGCTCTAAAAAAGGAAAAAAAATTGAATATTGAAAAAAGAAATTTTTTGCCCCGCTTAGGTACCATTTTTGAACAAATTTTCACTTTGATGTGCAATAACTTAGCACATAAAAAACGTAACACCATTTTGAAACATTCAATTCATAGGCTGAACACTTATGGTGAATAATGATGCCGTTAAAATAATTCATTTAGCTTATTCGGTTCAAAATATATGACTTCTGCAACGAAAGAAATCAAATCAAGTCTGCCACTTTTGAACGAATAAAGATACCATCACGAAATTATAGATGATTAAAGCTGAGGTGTTAAGCAGTTGATGTGAAAAATCAAGTCCCTAGAAGGTCTGGGGTCCATTGGTGGCCTTTAAAGTTGGTCACCTCGGTTCTACATAATTTTGTTCGAGCGCATTTATGAATCGGTTGAGAAATGTTTCACAAGTAAAAAAATAAGGGTGGTCCCTTATGCCTCCGCGAATTTTTTGAACACTTTAAAAGATTTCCCGCACATCAAACAATGTTTTTTGTAGGGTTTCTCAATCGCTTTCCAGCGCTTTAGGTAGCCGGAACAAAATTTTGTAGGGCCGAGATGACCAATTTTGAAGGCCCCCTAATGTGCCCGGGCCTTCAGAAATTTTGCACGTCAACTGTTTAACACCTCAGCTATATCCATCTAAAATTTCGTGACTACATATTTATCAGTTCAAAAATGGCAAACTTTTAATACCCTCCACCATAGGATGGGGGGTATACTAATTTCGTCACTCTGTTTGTAACTACTCGAAATATTCGTCTGAGACCCCATAAAGTATACATATTCTTGATCGTCGCGACATTTTATGTCGATCTAGCCATGTCCGTCCGCCTGTCCGTCCGTCTGTCTGTCGAAAGCACGCTAACTTCCGAAGGAATAAAGCTAGCCGCCTGAAATTTTGCACAAATATTTTTTATTAGTGTATGTCGGTTGGTATTGTAAATAGGCCATATCGGCCATAATAGGCCGATCTTGGGTCTTGACTTCTTGAGCCTCTAGAGTGGGCAATTATTATCCAATTGGAATGAAATTTTGCACAACGTGTTTTGTTATGATATCCAAGAACTGTGCCAAGTATGGTTCGAATCGGTCCATAACCTGAAATAGCTGTCATATAAACCGATCTTGGGTCTTGACTTCTTGAGCCTCTAGAGTGCGCAATTCTTATCAGATTTGAATGAATTTTTGCACAACGTGTTTTGTTATGATATCCAAGAACTGTGCCTAGTATGGTTCAAATCGGTCCATAACCTGATATAGCTGCCATATAAACCGATCATGGGTCTTGACTTCTTGAGTCTCTAGAGTGCGCAATTCTTATCCGATTTGAATGATTTTTTGCACGAAGTATTTTGTTATGATATCCAACAACTGTGACAAGTATGATTCAAATCGGTTCATAACCTGATATAGCTGTCATATAAACAGATCTGGGGTCTTGACTTCTTGAGCTTCTAGAGGGCGCAATTCTTATCCGATTTGGCTGAAATTTTGCATGACGTATTTTATTTTTACTTTCAACAACTGTGCTAAGTTAGGTTTAAATCGGTTCATAACCTGATATAGCTGCCATATAAACCGATCTGGGTTCTTGACTTCTTGAGCCTCTAGAGGTCGCAATTATTATCCGATTTGCCTGAAATTGTATTGTACGACGGATCCTCTCTTGACCATCAACATACGTGTTTATTATGGTCTGAATCGGTCTATAGCGCGATACAGCTCCCATATAAAGGGTGCAATTCTTATTCCAATTGGCTGACATTTTACACAGGTCTCCAACATATAATTTAATTGTGGTCCAAACCGGACTAACAGCAGAGCAAATCTTTTCTTATATCTTTTTTTGCCTAAGAAGAGATGCCGGGAAAAGAACTCGACAAATGCCATCCATGGTGGAGGGTATATAAGATTCGGCCCGACCGAACTTAGTACGCTTTTACTTGTTTCCACTAACCATGGCGGCGCTGGTTATCGTTAACCAATCACCATAATATTTCGTGTGTCATACACATCCCAATAAACTTTCGCTGTTTAACTACGTGGTCTGTTGTAAAGTCTGCGGTCTTCTTTCCCAATGTTGCGAGTTTCCCCGGTCACCAGGGTTTTTATACCCACCACGATAGGATGGGTGTATATTAATCGTGTCATTCCGTTTCTAACGCATCGAAATATTGATCTGCACAATTCTGGGTGGATCATGCCATGATAGTGGTCGAACGCGTAAAAATTGCCGCTTGAAATTTTACAAGATGCTTCTTATTGATGTGGGTCGATTGGGGATTGCAAATGGGCTATATATGTTTAGATTTGGATGTAGCCCCCATTTAAACTGATCCCCGGATTTGATTTCTTGAGCCCTTAGAAGTCTCAATTTTCATCCGATTTGGTTGAAATTTACAACAAAGACTTGAGTTATAACTTGCAACCTTTATGCCAAGTACCGAATCGATCTTTAAACAGATGTAGCCCCCATATTAACCGATCTCTGCATTTGACTTGAACAGCCTTTGACAATTTTCGCCTGATTTTGCTAAAATTTGGCCCAAACTCCATCAGACTTACAACATCAGTACCAAGTTTTATCCGAATCGGTCAGCATGGTAATATAGGCTCCCCTAAGTACCGATATCCCGATTTGACATCTTAAGAACAACATAATTCAAATACAAACTCATGTAATAAAGGTAAATTTTTAGCGGAATACATGGTTGTGGGTACCCGGCCGAACTTAGCACGTTTCTAATATTTTTGGCTAATTTTCTTTCGCGAAGTGGGCAACTACAACAACCACTAGTGCAGCCGTAGTCCTGTGGACGTTGTTGTCAATGTCTTGTATGCTTGAACAATCTAAAGTATCTTGTCCAATGCTTCTTCTGAGTAGTCTTCCGAATTTTGTCCAGTTTGTTTTCAACTGATTACGGAAGCTTATCGGATTCGGTGCTAGCCGTGCTATTCTAAACCCCATGTAGCGATAATCAGAGAAGGAGTGCTCCATGGAGACCCTCCAATCCTGAGCCTCATCGATTTTATTTTCCGAACATAATGCCACATCTGATACCTCCTCCCTAATCCTATTAACAAAGTTAGCGGTATTACCAATATGAGGTGTTAATAGGTCGTTAGTATTCAAGAATTCTGCCAGGGTTTGGCCCACTTATTAATCTTGGTATTATCGCACGAAATGTGGTGGGAGTTCGCATCACAAACTAATAGTTCCTCCTTTACTGTCTGATTTGCTTTCCTCACCAGCCGTTGCAGCCAACTAATATACAAACCGAGCTAGATTCTACTTTGGGCGAGTCTGGACCTTCGTTTAAAATAATGAAATATTGAGGGCCTGAATTGACACGGGGCCGTACGAGCTGTCATGACGTACACCGTAGTGGTCGACCTGTTGAGGTGTCCGTGCCAGAAACGTTAAAAGAACCAGTAAGGAAAGGCAAAAGTCGGGCGGACTCGACTATATAATACCCTACACTTACCCTACAATTCTGAATTCGGCCAATATATAAGTATATATGTATATGAGAGCTTTATCTAAATCTGAACCGACTTCAAAACAGATCGTTTGAGAATTGTTTTTACTACGGCCATATAAGTGCAAATCCGGCGATAAATGTGTACGGGTGCTACATTCAAATTTGAACCGATTTTTATGAAATCTAGCAGATATGTTAAGATCGGTAACAAAACAATCCGTGTAAGTGCAAATCAGGCAATACATACATATGGGAGCTATATCTAAATCTGAACCGATTTTGATAAAAAATTTGCAGATATGTTAAAATCGGCAACAAAATAATCCATGCCAAATTTTGTGCAGAACGGTTGAAAATTGTAGTTACTTCGGCCATTTAAGTGCAAATCGGGCGATACATATATAAGGGAGCTATATCTAAATCTGAACGGATTTTTATAAAAATCAATTGCGTTCGTTCTAGGGCCAAAAAAGTGACATGTGCACAATTTCGTGATGATTGGACAACAAATACGACCTGCACTTTGATTACAAGAATACATGGACTCACAGACGGACATGGCTAAATCGAATCAGAACAAGTAAAAGCGTGCTAAGTTCGGCCGGGCCGAATCTTATATACCCTCCACCATGGATTGCATTTGTCGAGTTGTTTTCCCGGCATCTCTTCTTAGGCAAAAAAGGATATAAGAAAAGAGTTGCTCTGCTATTAAAACGATATCAAGATATGGTCCGGTTCGGACCACAATTAAATTATATGTTGGAGACCTGTGTAAAATTTCAGCCAATTCGTATAAGAATTGCGCCCATTTGGGCTCACGAAGTAAAATAGAGAGAACGATTTATATGGGATCTGTATCGGGCTATAGACCGATGCAGACCATAATAAACACGTTTGTTGATGGTCATGAGAGGATCCATCGTACAAAATTTCAGGCATATCGGATAATAATTGCGACCTCTAGGGGTCAAGAAGTCAAGATCCCAGATCGGTTTATATGGCAACTATTTCAGGTTATGAACCGATTTGAATTATTCTTAGCACAGTTGTTGAAAGTAAAAATAAAATACGTCATGCAAAATTTCAGCCAAATTGGATAGGAATTGCGCCCTCTAGAAGCTCAAGAAGTCAAATCCCCAGATCTGTTTATATGACAGCTATATCAGGTTATGGACCGATTTCAACCATACTTGGCACAGTTATTGGGTATCATAACGAAATACTTCGTGCAAAAATTCATTCAAATCGGATAAGAATTGTGCCCTCTAGAGGCTCAAGAAGTTAAGACCTAAGATCGGTTTATATGGCAGCTATATCAGGTTATGGACCGATTTAAACCATGCTTGGCACAGTTGTTGGATATAATAACAAAACACGTCGTGCAAAATTTCATTTCAATCGGATAAGAATTGCGCACTCTAGAGGCTCAAGAAGTCAAGACCCAAGATCGGTTTATATGGCAGCTATATCAGGTTATGGACCGATTTAAACCATGCTTGGCACAGTTGTTGGATATAATAACAAAACACGTCGTGCAAAATTTCATTTCAATCGGATAAGAATTGCGCACTCTAGAGGCTCAAGAAGTCAAGACCCAAGATCGGTTTATATGGCAGCTATATCAGGTTATGGACCGATTTAAACCATGCTTGGCACAGTTGTTGGATATTATAGCAAAACACGTCATGCAAAATTTCATCCCAATCGGATAGGAATTGCGCACTCTAGAGGCTCAAGAAGTCAAGACCCAAGATCGGTTTATATGGCAGCTATATCAGTTTATGGACCGATTTAAACCATACTTGGCACAGTTGTTGGATATAATAACAAAACACGTCGTGCAAAATTTCATTCCAATCGGATAAGAATTGCGCACTCTAGAGGCTCAAGAAGTCAAGACCCAAGATCGGTTTATATGGCAGCTATATCAAAACATGGACCGATATGGTCCATTTACAATACCAACCGACCTACAGTAATAAGAAGTATTTGTGCAAAATTTCAAGCGCCTAGCTTTACTCCTTCGAAAGTTAGCGTGCTTTCGACAGACAGACGGACGGACGGACGGACGGACGGACGGACGGACGGACAGACGGACGGACATGGCTAGATCGACATAAAATTTCACGACGATCAAGAATATATATACTTTATAGGGTCTCAGACGAATATTTCGAGTAGTTACAAACAGAATGACGAAATTAGTATACCCCCCATCTTATGGTGGAGGGTATAAAAAGATTCAGAGTCAATCGGTATACTTATCAATGGGTCTAGCTCTTCTCCTTCAAATCTTTAATACCCTGTACCACAGTGCTGGTGTAGGGTATAAAAATCCACAAAATGGTATTGGATGACCGTCGATTGAAAGTTCTTGATCTAGCTGAGGTCAGAGGCATTTCAAAAAATGCTATACATTAATATTGACGGAATGTTTTATGATACGAAAGATATGACAAAGATGGAAGACGCATTTGCTCTCAATACAACAGAATCAGCACCGTTCATAAATCCACCATTGCGATAGCAAAGGTCCAATTGAATTGCAAATTGCTTAAGCTCACACCCTACAACACGTTTACATTGAAATTTTTATGACCTAGATTTAACTAAATCCAAAACCTGTCCGTTTACACTACGTTTTTGGGGATTTAAGTGACATACACAAGCATACATATGTATACATGAATGTGCATATCACGCTCAACCATACGCAATTCTTGAAAACAGTTGCATATTTTGGTACTTTTAACGATTATTCAGCCATGAAATCGGGTTTCTTTGGGACTTAAAAATGAATCCGGCAATATGTGGGATTTATTTTTATGGTATGGTAAAACCTGTAAATAAAAACACAGGATTTAGCACTTAAATCTCGAAAAGGCCATAAACCGGATTTAGTGGCCAATGTAAACGTACTTTTATTCGCCGGATGAAGAAGCCAAGGATTATTTTTTGTTTCCAAATTTAAAAAAAAAGTGGTTCAATGGAAAAAGTTTGATTTTCCAGTAATGAAGAGGTGGAAGTTACGTTGATGGCTATTTTGAGGAGCTACACAGTTCTTACTAAAAACGGGGTATCGAATCTGTTGAAAATCGCAGGAAAAAGTGTGTCTCGCTAAAAGAAGATTATGTTGAGAAAGCAGATGCTTTATCAAAAGATGCCGAGAGTATTAAAAGCAATATGATATGTGCTTCAGCTGGTGTCGCCCTCACTTAGACTAAACATTTAAATGTCGTCCATCAGAACAGCGCAAACCATTACCGAACCATCTTACTACTGCAGTATTCCAACGATTGTATCAATTTTTATGCATCAATTTTCCAAAATTTAATTTGTAGAGGATACATGCTATGGAATTTCCTCCTCATTACCTTAATGGCCGTTGAATAAGCTCTAAGGATCTTTATATTTTGCCTAATGTCCTTGCGTCCATGTCTTGCAAAGACTTTTAAAAACATTCCGCTGTAAGATGTGAGGTTTCTCTTTGTTATGAGATAAGAACTCTTTTTGAAATTACAAAAAAAAAACGAACTGCCGGCGATGAGTTGTGCTTGCTATGAAGATTAAAATAAACTGAATGAAAACTACTAATCATTCTGCACTCTAGTATTTTATACCCTCCACTATAGGATGAGAGTATACTAATTTCGTCATTCTGTTTGAAACACCTCGAAATATGCGTCTAAGACCCCATATGTATATATATTCTTGATCGTCATGACATTTTAAGTCGAACTAGCCATGTCCGTCCGTCTGCCCGTCGAAAGCACACTAACATTCGAAGGAGTAAAGCTTGGCGCTTGAAATTTCGCACAAATACTTTTTATTAGTGTAGGTCGGTTGGAATTGTAAATGGGCCAAATCGGTATATGTTTTGATATAGCTGCCATATAAACCGATCTCGGGTCTTGACTTCTTGAGCTTCTCGAGGGCGAAATTATAGTTCGATATGGCTAAAATTTTGGTATCACTTCCAACAACTGTGCTAAGTATGGTTAAAATCGGTTCATAACCTGATATAGCTGCCACATAAACGGATCTTGGGTCTTGACTCCTTCAGCTTTTAGAGGGAGCAATTTTTATCCGATTTGGCTGTAATTTTGCACGTGGTGTTTTGTTATCACTTCCAACAACTGCGCTAAGTATGGTTCAAATCGGTTCATAACCTGATATAGCTGCCATATAAACCGATCCTGGGCCTTGATATCTTGAGCCTCTAGAGGGTGCAATTCTGCACGAGGTGTTTTGTAATGACTTCCAACAAGTGTGCTGCATATGGCGCAAATCGGTATATAACATGATATAGATGCCATATGAACCGATCTGGGATTTTGACTTCTTGAGCCTCTGGAGGGCGCAATTCTCATTCGTCTTGGCAGAAATTTTGTACCAAGGCTTCTCCCATCAGCTTTAATATACGTGTCCAATATGGTCTGAACCGATCTATAGCCGATCTCCCGATTTTGCATCTTGAGCCCCTACAAGGCGCGCAATGACTTCTACTAAGGTATTCAACATTCAATTCACTTATGGTTCGAATCGGACTACATCTTGATATATCCTCAATAGCGTAAAAATTCTTATCCATTATTCTTTGTTTGCCTAAGAAGAGAGAGTGCGCAAAGAACTCGACAAATGCGATCCATGGTGGAGGGTATATAAGATTCGGCCCTGCCAAACTTAGCACGCTCTTGCTTGTCTACAATATATGATCAAGCCGTTAACTTAAAAAAAGGACTAAACAACATATGCCCGAAATATAAAAGCTTCAAATGTTAATTTGTTGATTTTCTCCCAAACACAAAGAAAAATAATTTGTTAAATAGTTTCATTGTGAGATAGACCACTTTTGTTAACACTGATTAAATATACCATATTGTACATATAGCGAATATGTACATTTTTAACAATCACACAACATAGTCTGTTGATTAATTGAATAACATACATAAATAACTTAAACGATCCTCTTTGCTTAGAATATAAAGGTTAATTCCAGTAATACCTTTCATAACAAGGGCGAGACATCTTTTTTTATTAGACATTAATTTAGTCACATTTGAAAGCACATTTGGCAACAACAAAATTTTTTCCAACCCTTGATATGTTTTGTTTGTTTGTTTCAAAAACGACCGAACCGATTTCTTTAAAATTTCCAGAGATTGTGGGGAATGGTCCGAAAGGGGCAAAAAGCTATATAATTTATTGATATCGGTAGGGGGGCGGACCCTCCCCCTTAACCTTGCAATACTACCCCAAAATAAAAGTGAACCGACCGGGACAATATGGGATTCAAATGAAAGATATTCAGGAGTACACTACGAATTTGATATTAAAAATTGGATCCAAGTAACGACCCCAAAACCCCCTAAAATGGGTTTATTGAACGATAATGACAATATGGGACTCGAATGAAAGGTATTCGGGAGTAGATTACGAAAATGGTCAGGAAGGAGGGAAAAGCTTTTTAGTTTGTTCATATTGGAAGGGGGCGGACCCTCCTCCGTTACCCCAAAAACACCACTTAAAACAAAAGTGGACCGATAGGGAAAATATGGGTATCAAATGAAAGGTATTGGGGAGTAGAATACCAATATGGTATTAAAAATTGGAATTAAGTATGAGAGAGGTCGTCCAACCCCAAAACTCCCCCAAACAAACATATTGGACGTAAATTTAAATAGGGGACTCAAATGAAAGGTTTTCGGGAATATGACATAAAAAATGAGGTCCAAGTAATTGCGGTTCGCCCCACCCTCAAATGGGAATATTATTCGATCCTAGCTAGATGAGCCTGAAATTAAAGGTATTTGGTAACAGATAATGAATATGACATTAAACTTTGTGTCCAAGATCTAAGTGGTGCCTCCAATAGTTTATTTGACCCATCAAAACAATGGGGGATCAAGTGATAAATATTTTAAAGTGGAGCGCGTCATTCAAATTTGTGCTCAAGTGGCAGATGGAGTGAGGCGCCCCCACCAAACTGCTGTGTACACCAATTATGACAATGTGGAGTTAAATTCAAAGTTTAAGGTTGTGGACAGCGAATATGATATCTTTATTCTGCTCATATATCTAGCGGACCACCTCACCCCAATACAGTTGATCAATTATAATGATCTGTGATAGGAGCAGTTGCAAATCTTAACATCAAGGTGGCCTCCATTTTTAACTCATCGACAAGGAGCCTTCTTTTCCTAGACAAGTCCAAACAAAGCGCTGCTGGGCAACACTTTCATGTTAAAAAATTTTACATGGCTTAATTACTAAGAACTGTCGACACCGCACCTAATATAAAGACCGGCAAATTAGTTCTCCACCACTGAGAATCGTTTAATATGCCAATTTGATTTAAAAAAGACTAAATTATGACTATTCACAGGTTGCCATATAGTCAGTTATAGACAACTAACACATGATGATCAATTTTAAAGGCGCTAATCCGCTCCAAGCGCGTAGCAATAACAATATGTTCAAAAAAGCTCTAACAGATGGGAGAAATCTCAAATTATCAGTCGTTTATATGTGATTGCGCAAGGATCCGGGCGACATGGAACGGAGAACTTTTAAGTTATTTTGGGTATTCAAGTTTAAACCTTTCCCATATCGATGGCAGCACCAACACTTAAATAAGCGCCATCTATTCTGTTTGCAAATGAATCAACTGAATGGAGACGCCACCACGAACAGAGAGAGGGCAGAGTGGTAAAAATTGATCATGCAGCATTTATCTTTGTTATGGCAACCTATAGGTCCGTAAAATAGAGAAAAATAAGGTATAGAAATTTCGTTGCGGTTGTTTGCTATAATATTTTTTAAATTTCCCTCCCTAAGACGGGCCTTAACAATAAGTGTTTCAGGTAGTTTAATTGGCTATCTTTCTTATAGACAAAAATTTATTGAGTAGAGTGCGAATATCCAAGTTTGTGTCAAACTGTTAGAAGGGAAGGCTCAACGAACGTACACAGAATCAGAGCTATTGGAGAGTAGGTTACGTTACAGAGGTGAAATTTTTCTACATATTGAAAGCGAAAGCTCAGTGGAGCTGGTTTGATTGAAAATTTAGCTCAAAAATAAGAAGCCTCCTTTTTATAGTCAAGCCCAAGTGGCGTGCCGATAAGCACAAATTTTTTTTCGTTTTATCACTCGATTCGTACGCCAAGTAATTGAAAACAGCTGATTATATAAAGAGAAAATAGATGTTTTCAATGACTTGGCGACAAATCGAGTGACAACAAGTAAAAGCGTGAAAAGTTCGGCCGGGCCGAATTTTACATACCTTCTACCATAGACCTCATTTGTAATTTTTTTGCCCGATATCTCTTTATAGACACACAAAGGATAATGGATAAAAATTGCAAAGCTATTGGAGCTATTTCATGTTATCGACCGATTCGGGCCATGCTTGATTTGGCTGTTGGAGACTATAATAGATGTCATTGTGCAAAATGTCAGCCAAAATTGGATAAGAATTGAGCCCTATAGTGGCTTAAGAATTAAAACCGGTTATGGACCCGATAGACAATATGGATATCAAATGAAAGGTATTGGAGAGTAGAATACGAATGTGGTATAAAAACTTGAGTTCAAGTATCCAAGGGGTCGCCCAACCCCAAAAACTGCTCCAAATAGACATATTAGACGTGTATATCAATATAGGACTCAAATGAAAGGTATTCGGGAGTAAACTACGAGTATGACATAAAAAACGAGATAAGTAATTGATGGTCGCCCCATTCCCGATAAGCTCCCCAAATGGGAGTATTACTCGATCATAGCTTAATGAAACTCAAATGAAAGGCATTTGAGAACGGATTATGAATATGACATTTAACTTTGTGTCCAAAATTTTGGGGGTCTTTTACATGCGTAAATCGCCTCCAATAAGTTATTTGACCTATTAAAACAATGGGGAATCAAGTGATAGATTTGTTTGAGTACAGTGCGTCATTCAAATTTGTGCTGTATAGACGCCCTCCACCAAACGGCTGTATACACCAATCATGACAATATGGGGTTAAATTAAGGGTATACGGTTGTGAACTGCTAATCTGATATCTTACTCTGCTCATATATCTAGCGGACCACCTCATCCCAAAACAGTCGATCAATTGTAATGACCTAACGGGGCACTGTGTGATTTAATTAATTTGTGTGGACATAAAATGTAGGCCGCCATAGCCCCCGCCATATGGTTGCATCGATTTTTAGCTCATCACAATTTGATTTGATAAAAAACAAATGGTGACTATTTAATAGGTAGTCATGTGGTATGGTGAATAATCATTCATAGTGAATAATCATTCATAGACAACCAGCACTAACATTTTAATTAGCGCCATCTGACTGTTTTCAATTGGATTTACTTGATCCAATTGGATTTAGCTAGAGAAGCCAGCATGAACAGAAAGAGGGCAGAGTGGTAAAAATTAATCATCCAGCATGTATCTTTGTTATGACAACCTATCGGTCCTTCGAAGAAACAAAAATAAAATATAGGAATTTCGTTGCGGTTGTTTGCGGTATTATTTTTAACTTTTCCACCCAAGACGGTGTTTGAGGTAGTTTAATTGCCAATCTTTGCCATAGAAAAAATAGATATAAATACTAAAAATTTCTATAGAAATTCTGCAAAAAAATCTTATTAGTTAAAATGTTGTAAAAATTTTAGAGTAAGAATGAGAAATATATTTTCCGCGTGGTGAAAATGAAGGTACAGCGATGCGGACCGGGCTCAGCTATTTATATACATAAAAATGAATTTTTGTTTGTTTGTTTGTCCCATATAGGCTCAAAAACGGATGAACCTATATTCTTGAAATATTCACATATGCTGCATTATGGACCCGTGGTGAAAATATGGTACGTATCTTTTTTTATGTGACCGCTTTGGGCATTAAGGGTATCAAATGAAAGGTATTTAAAAGTAAAGTACAAATCTGACATACAAATTTATTTCTTGGGGTCTGGCCTCCCCACCCCCGAAACCCCCCCCCCCATGGACATGTTTACCGATTGGGTCAAATATGGGTATCAAACCAATGTTATTTAAGAGGAGAGTACGAACTTGATATACAAATTTCGCCAAAGTATTCGGGGGTCCCCCACCCCCAAAAAACACCCCAACAGAATTCTTTCACCGCATTGGGCAATACGGGTATCAAATGAAAGGTATTTAAAAGTAGAGTACAAATCTGACATAAAAATTTATTCCTTGGTGTCTGAGGCGCCTCTCCCAAAACCCCTCAACAGGTCTTATTTAACGATTGGGACAATATGGGTATCAAACGAACATATGTTATAAGAATTAAGTCCAAGGTGTTCACGTGGCCTCCCCAACCCCCAAAACGGGCGTAAATGGCCAATGTCACAAAAGTTGACTACGAATCTGGTATACAAATTTAGGAGAGAGTCTGGGAACAGCCCACCCACTAAATACTCTTCAGTAGGACGTAAAGTTCGATCGAGATAACATGTCAATTAAAAGAAAGGTCTATGATAGAGTTTCGAATCTAATGTTGGTATAAGGATTCAAGTATCTGGGTCACATCCTACCGTTCCGCATAAAAGACTCAAATGAATTAGCGTTTGATTCTTATCGTTGGGGGGACCGAACCTCTCCTCCTAATAAATACAATGCCAAACTGTCATGTAGGATGACCGAGAATATATTGTACTCAAATAAAAGGGCGCATCAGAGGGCAATCCCCCTTCCCCTATCCTACCCAAAAAAAGGAATTAAAAATAATATATGAAGGCCGATCAGGATAGAATAGGACAGAAATAAAAGGTCTTTGGTAGTAGAGTACACTCTTTAACCTCAATTTAGAATAGCTTTGAAATATAGTATGGTAGCTTTGAAATATGATTTCGAATGTAGTTAACTAAAACAAAAAGAAAAAAATTTGTGTGGATCTGAATTTCTGGGGCTTAAACAAAATCGTGTTTATATTAATGTAGGGCCTGTCCCCTAAACTCCCTTCAAAACGGTCATATTTTTCTACTATGGCAATAAGGGGCTCAAATAATAGGTATTTCATAGGAGAAAACGAATTTGATATCCAATTTTTAGGCCAAGTGTTTGGAGTTGGTCTTAACCCATAAACTCCCTCCAAACCTGTTGCAATTGCGGTTCAAATACAAGGAATTTAACAATATAGCACGATGCTGATATTTTTTAGAGATAAGTGCATTGATAGCCTCCCCACCCTACATAACCCTCAAACTGGACATATTTGTGGATTATGGCAAAAAGGGCTCAAATCTGATATCTGTTTTATGGTCAAGTGTTTCAGGGACAACTCATATCAACTCATATAACCCTCAAACTGGACATATTTGTGGATTATGGCAAAAAGGGGCTCAAATCTGATATCTGTTTTATGGTCAAGTGATTCAGGGACAACTCATATCATATAAACTCCCTCTGAACCACACATATTTAACGACTATAGCAATATAAAGCTCAAATGTGGTTTTTGGCAGCAGAGTATGAATCTGATATCCACTTTCGGGGCAAAGGGTTTGGCAACTTCAATCCACCACCAAAACCAAGAGAATGAAGTAGATCTAACATCAAATAGCATTACAAATTTTATTTCATTATCCTTTTTTTGTCTATAGAGGGCTACAGGGCAAAGAAATTAACAAATGCGATCCATGGTGAAGGGTATACAAGACTCGCCCCGGCCAAACTAAAACACTTTTACTAGTTATACCCTCCACCATAAGATGGGGGGTATACTAATTTCGTCATTCTGTTTGTAACTACTCGAAATATTCGTTTGAGACCCCATAAAGTATATATATTCTTGATCGTCGTGACATTTTATGTCGATCTAGCCATGTCCGTCCGTCCGTCCGTCTGTCCGTCCGTCTGTCTGTCAAAAGCACGCTAACTTCTGAATGAGTAAAGCTAGCCGCTTGAAATTTTGCACTAATACTTCTTATAAGTGTAGGTCGGTTGGTATTGTAAATGGGCCATATCGGTCCATGTTTTGATATAGCTGCCATATAAACCGATCTTGGGTCTTGACTTCTTGAGCCTCTAGAGTGCGCAATTCTTACTCGATTGGAATGAAATTTTGCACGACGTGTTTTGCTATGATATCCAACAACTGTGCCAAGTATGGATCAAATCGGTTCATAACCTGATATAGCTGCCTTATAAACCGATCTTGGGTCTTGACTTCTTGAGTCTATAGCGTGCGCAATTCTTATCCGATCTGAATGAAATTTTGCACGACGTGTTTTCTTATGATATCCAACAACTGTGCCAAGTATGGTTCAAATCGGCCCGTAACCTGATATAGCTGCCATATAAACAGATCTGGGCATATGACTTCTTGAGCTTCTAGAGGGCGCAATTCCTATCCGATTTGGCTGAAATTTTGCATGACGTATTTTATTTTTACTTTCAACAACTGTGTCAAATAAGGTTCAAATCGGTTCATAACCTGATATAGCTGCCATATAAACCGATCTGGGATCTTGACCCCTAGAGGTCGCAATTATTATCCGATATGCCTGAAATTTTGTACGATGGATCCTCTCATGACCATCAACAAACGTGTTTATTATGGTCTGAATCGGTCTATAGCCCGATACAGATCCCATATAAATGGTTCTCTCTATTTTACTTCGTGAGCCCCAATGGGCGCAATTCTTATACGAATTGGCTGAAATTTTACACAGGTCTCCAACATATAATATAATTGTGGTCCGAACCGGACCATATCTTGATATCGTTTTAATAGCAGAGCAACTCTTTTCTTATATCCTTTTTTGCCTAAGAAGAGATGCCGGGAAAAGAACTCGACAAATGCGATCCATGGTGGAGGGTATATAAGATTCGGCCCGGCCGAACTTAGCACGCTTTTACTTGTTTTTCTCTCGTTATACCCTACACACTACTGTGATACAGGGTATTATAACTTAGTGCCATTGGCAAATTTTGCCCATGAACATTCCACAAAGGTACAGGGATGAACATCTCACATATCAATAAGTGCAGTCTGATTCGAGTTAAAGCTCCATGATAAGGGGCCTCCGAAGCCGAGCCCAACCGGCATGTCGCCGTGGGACACCTCTTTGGAGAAAATTTTCTACATGACATAGTATCTCACAAATGTTGGCGGAATAAGGAGGGGAAAAACACCGCTGAAGATTTTTTCTCGCCAGAATTCGAACCCAGACGTTCAGCGTCATAGGCGGACATGCTGACCTCTTAGTGCATTTGTTTGTAACACCCAGAAGAAAGAGAGCTAGGCACATTAATAAGTATACCGATCGACTCTGAATCGATTAAGCTATGTCCTTCTGTCTGTCGCACCTTTCATTCGATGATGTGTTTTTCGGCCTAGAGATGTAGCCTATTGAAAAAATTGGTTCTATAGCTTCCATAAAAGTTCTCCCGATTAGGACTAATATTGCAATAACATTGTCGTTTGTAAACCTATTCACGCGAAATTTGAAGAATTTTGAAAGAAAGAATTTTTTTATAGCTCTCGACGTTACTGATGAATTTAATAGGAATCAACTCCGATTTAGATATATCTCTCGTATATATATATATCGTCAGATTTTCACTTCAAGAGCAACTGTTAGTAGAATTTTTTGTCAATGTTCCTAAAATCTTACATAACGCTGTCCTCCACGACTGCCACAATATCCAAGGAGTTTGAGCAAAATCTGTTCAGGTTAAGATATAGCTCCCTAATAGAGGGTGAGTTTTTTAGCCTGACTTTTTAGTTATTATATTTGAATTTTATTTTCAAAATGCGTGCTCTCTTACGAAAGTTCACGAAGTTCATTTTTGGCTCAATGGACACGTAAACATGCAGAATTGTCGATTTTGGAGAGAAGATCACCCAGAAGCATTGCAGGAGCTACCAATGCATCACAGTTTGGTACGGTTTATGGGCTGGTGGCATCATTGGACCGTACTTCTTCAAAGATGATGAGAATAATAACGTAACTGTGAATGGCGAGCACTATCATGAGTTGATATCCAACTTTTTTTGTCCAAAATGAAAGAGCTTAACTTGTACGACATGTTGTTTCAACAAGACGGTGCCACATGCCACACAGCACGCGTAACAATGGACTTATTGAGAGGCGAGATCGGGACCGGTCAAATGACCGCCTAGATTGTGCGATTTAACGCATTTGGACTATGTTTAGTAGGGCTATGTTAAAGCTCATGTCTATACAAACAAACCCGCTTCAAATGACGCATTGGAAGACAACATTGAAGCATTTATTCGTGCGATTCTGGCCAAAATGTTGGAAAGTGCATGCCAAAATTGGACTAAGGGGATGGACCATTTGAGACGCAGTCACGGTCAACATTTGCATGAAATAACCTTCAAACTTATTTAGATTCCATTGCGGGATATTGTGCGGCTATAGAACATTTCGTTCAGTGCTTTCTATTTAAAGAATAGCACAACAAGAAACTTTCAAAAGTAAGTCAAAATGTGTGATGTTGCTTAAAAGCAATTGACCGGCTTTCCAATTTGCCCCAATTTTCATTAGCAGCAATTTGTCAAATGGATCATGGTGCTTTACATACCAACCCAACTGGAGTAGGTTGCAAAGCACAGATACGAATTTGAACAGGACTCTTTAAGACGACTTGATTCACAAGTGCAATAGAAAACAAATAAAATCTTAATTCCCTTAGCTCATAAGAAATCACCCTTTATATGTTCGTCCGACTTTGAGTAACATTTCAATAATGGGGTCATTTGTCAACCGATCGTCACGAAAATTGGCAAACGGTATATAAATCTCTTATGACAATACACATTTTTGTTAAATTTTATCAAAATCGGTTCAGATTTCTATTTTGGTTTCATAAACATATATATACTGCCCTATTTGCACACATGTTTATTAAAATTTTGAAAACATTTGCTCGAAATTTGATACGGATTGTTCTGTAATCCATCTGTAAACCTCCACTGAAGTCCATTAAATTCGGTTCAGAATAAGATATAGCTCCCAACTTCCATTTTTAGGGCAGGTGTAGGGTATAATATAGTAGGTTCCGCCCAACTTTTGCCTTTCCTTACTTGTATTTTAAATCAAACATCTTTTGTTTTATATTGCAATAAACACATTTATTTACAGGTTTACATATATAATACACTGTCTTTTGTATAGAACACCATACAATAATCTTACATATTCAATATACCATATTTAATATTAACAATAAACAATTATTATCAAATTTTCCTTGTATGTAGTCACTTTCAAAGAATTCAGCACATTTCTCATGGTATATATTAATCGATCCTTTATACTTTTATATTATAAATGTTGTACAATGAAATATTTTCAATATGTATGCCAATCGTTTACTATAAATGCTGTTTTGATATTTCTTTTTTTTTATGATTATAGAAATAAATAATGAAAACGAATGTAAAAAGAAATCGGAATCTGGAAAATATCAGAGTAGGTTGAGCTAAATAGGTTGAAAAGAGGGTGGGAATATGAATTCTGTACGGTTTCAAGGATATATGTGCTTTTAAACCAGTATGCACCAAAGTAAGAATAACAATTAAAATGTGTAAAATTCGGCCGGGCCGAACTTTGGATACCCCTCACCTCAGGTATATATGTAAAACACCTTTCATCAAAATCCGGTGGAAAATGCATACCTTTTGCCCCATAACAGCC
Source organism: Stomoxys calcitrans (assembly GCF_963082655.1). Taxonomy (NCBI): domain Eukaryota; kingdom Metazoa; phylum Arthropoda; class Insecta; order Diptera; family Muscidae; genus Stomoxys; species Stomoxys calcitrans. The sequence continues at coordinate 14,258,071 of NC_081552.1, read as the reverse complement.
ATATCGAAATAATTTCCGATTTGGTCCAAATACTAATTAGTATTGGGTTACCCAAAAAGTAATTGCGGATTTTTTAAAAGAAAGTAAATGCATTTTTAATAAAGCTTAGAATGAACTGTAATCAAATATACTTTTTTTACACTTTTTTTCTAAAGCAAGCTAAAAGTAACAGCTGATAACTGACAGAAGAAAGAATGCAATTACAGAGTCACAAGCTGTGAAAAAATTTCTCAACGCCGACTATATGAAAAATACGCAATTACTTTTTGGGCAACCCAATACAAATCATTGTTCAATTGTGTATAACAAAATATAGGTATTTGTAGTAGCTATATCTAAAAATAAACCGATCTTAACCATATACGACACGGATGTCGAAAAGCCTAACATAAGTCACTGAGTCAAATTTCAGTGAAATCAGATTATAAATGCGCCTTTTATGGGGCCATGACTTTAAATCGAGATATCGGTCTATATGGCAGCTATATCCAAATCTGGACCGATTTTGGCCAAATTGAAGAAGAATTTCGAAGGGCCTAACACAACTCACTGTCCCAAATTTCGGCGACATCGGACAATAAATGCGCTTTTTATGGGCCCAATACCATAAATCGAGAGATCGGTCTATATGGCAGCTTTATGCAAATCTTGATCGATATAGGCCAAATTGCAGATATTTGTCGAGGGGCTTAACTTAACTCACTGTCCCATATTTCGGCGACATCGGACAATAAATGCTCCTTTTATAGCCCAAAACCTTAAATCGAGAGATCGATCCATATGGCAGCTATATTCAAATCTGAACCAATCTAAACCAAATTGAAGAAGAATGTCGAAGGACCTAACACAACTTACTGTCCCAAATTTTGGCGACATCGGACAATAAATGCGCCTTTTATGGGCCCACAACCATAAATCGAGAGATCGGTCTACATGGCAGCTATATCCAAATCTAGACCGATCTGTGCCATATTGCAGAAGTATGTCGATAATTCACTGTCCCAAATTTCAGCAAAATTGAACAATAAATGCGCCTTTTATGGACCCAAAACCTTAAATCGAGAGATCGGTCTATATGGCAGCTGTATTCAAATCTGGACCGATCTGTGCCATATTGCAGAAGTATGTCGAAGGGCTTAACGTAACTCACTGTCCCAAATTTCAGCAAAATCGGATATTAAATGTGGCTTTTATGGGCCTAAGACCCTAAATCTGAGGATCGGTCAATATAGCAGCTATATCCAAATCTGGACCGATCTGGGCCAAATTGAAGAAGGATGTCGACTGGCCTAACACAACTCACTGTCCCAAATTGCAGCAAAATCGGATAATAAATGTGGTTTTTATGGGCCTAAACTCTTAATCGGCTTATCGATCTATATGGGGACTATATCAAGATATAGTCCGATATAGCCCATCTTTGAACTTAACCTGCTTATGGACAAAAACGAATTAGTGCAAAGTTTCAGCTCAATATCTCTTTTTTTAAAGACTGTAGCGTGATTCCAACAGACAGATGGACGGACATGGCTAGATCGTCTTAGGTTTTTAATGCTGATCAAGAATATATATACTTTATATTGTCGGAAATGGATATTTCGATGTGTTGCAAACGGAATCATAAAATGAATATACCCCCATCCTACGGTGGTGGGTATAAAAAGTAGTAAGAGGTCTGATCAAAAAATAACCATTATATTAAATTTTTAAAAAACTAATATCTTGTCGCCTTCAAAGTAATACTAACATCGATCTTCCGTTTGTAACTCATCGAAGTAATGATATAAGACCCAACAAGATATAGGAGGTCTAGTCCCTGGACACTCCTCCCTACCACTATTCAAAAAATGGCAAATGGGTGCACCTATTTAGGCGGAGTTTAGATTGACCCAAAAACACAAAATGGGTATACAACTTGTAGTAAAATAACCTTTGGGGGCGACTGAAATGGACACATTTATTGGTTTTCAAATGAGAGGTATTTGGAATTTCATCCAATATGCGTACAGGGCCTCCCCAATCCCTTGAAACGGGCATGTACGTCCAGTGAAACCAAATGGGTACCAAATGAAAGGTATATATATTTTTGAAAGTATATATATTTTTGATCGTCTTGACATTATCGATCGATTTTGCTCCATCCGTCCGTCTGTCGAAATCAACCTAACTTTCGAAGGAATAAATTAAGGCGCTAAAAGAACGTAGTTGAGAGCGGAACACTATGCGTTTATTTTTCCAGAGCTAAGTGTCTGGGTGGCCGGCCACCCCCCATTTTGGAAATACATATGTACTGACCATGGCAATATAGATGTAAAGTGAAATTAAGCTGGGGGTAGAGAGCGAATTTTACATCCACACTCGGCATTTGTAAGACCATCCCATTCCCAAAATTCACATGGGATTACTGGCTCAAGTAAGGCTTTCAAGAATGGAGAACATCTAACATCCGCACTTTAATGACCTAAAACCCTCAAATAAAAATCATATGGGACTCAAATAAAGGCATTTGGAAATAACATGCTGCTAGTGAAGCGACACACACCGAAAGAAAAATGGACACCATATTGTATCAATGGTATTGATAGTAAAGCAACACCGTGAGTTAGTATCAAAACAATTATGTATGGTATTTATAAAGCTTTACATGCATCAATGGCGGGCACACTTATACATGTATATACTGTTTCCAAGCCCATGGGCTTAAGAACTTGTTCACGTACACAATAGTGTGCAATAGTGTTTCAGTATTTGCCCACCACTGCTTTACATCATACGGTATGGTTTTGGAATTGCTTTACTCTAAATACCGTTAGTATCAATTTTTCGTTTGGTGTACACAGGTTACTTTTGCAGGATGGTATTTCACCAAAAACTGTTCGTAGCCACCCAAAAATATAATGAAACAAGTTAAAAGGCATTGAGTTCGGCCCGGCCTTATAAACCGATCTCCCGATTTGACTTCTTGAGCCCTTACAGGCCGCAATTTTTGTCCGATTTAACTGAAATTTTGCACATCGTGTTCTTGTATAACTTTTAACAACTGTGCCATGTACGGTCCAAATCGGTTTTTAACCTGATATAGCTCCCATATAACCCGTTCTGCCGCAACAAGCCTCAATTTTTCTCCGATTTGGCTGAAATTTTTAAAATGACTTCCTTTATGACTTCCAATAACTGTGCCAAGTACAGTCCAAATTGGTATAGCTCCCATATAAACCGGTCTCTCGATTACGATTGTTCGGTTCCTAGAAGCATTAATTTTTGGTGGTTTGAGAGAAGTTTGGTATGTAGAATAAAATTACGCCATTAATCTAAATTTATTTTGTATAAATTTTTTACAGAATCCATTGTGGTGGATTCCCTAGATTTCGACCGTCCTAACTTAGCACGATTTTACTTGTTCATTACTAAACAAAACCTTTTTCTATTTTTTTCCAAAGTCGAGATGGTTTTTAGCCCAAAGGCGCATATTAACCTTATAAAGACTATGTAGGACAACCCATAGAAAAATGTTATCCGAAGATTTTAAAACTGGTTTGTCGAGTCTGGCAGTGACTGGGAGGGTAAATGCGAATAGTGCCCATGAACTTTCCATTAAATAACAGGGCCAAACTTCCCACATATCAAGTTTAAACTTCATGATAAGGGACCTCCATTTATAGCCGAGTCCAATCGAAGTTTTTACATGACAAAGTACCACACAAATTTAGCAGCATAAGGAGGGGATAACCACCGCCGAAAAATCTTTTCTGATGTTGTTGCCAGGATTCGAACCCAGGCTTTCAGCGTCATAGGCGGACATGTAAACCTTTGCGCTACGCTGGCCTCCGACTGAAATTTAAACAAATTGTCAAAGTCATTTAAAGATTTTTCTATTTTCTTTTCAATCCCCGGATTGTAGAGCCTTTTGACTTTTATGATGTTTAAACTATTATCTTTTTGGCAACACTGGTTTGAACACCTCACGCACATTTAGTGTTTTGTTTCACTGTCAAACATCTTCAGATTGGTCTATAATTTAACCATGAATCGTCTTACAAACGAACAACGCTTGTAAATTATTGAATTTTATTATCAAAATGCGTGCTCAGCGACGAAGCTCCTTTTTGGCTCAATACGTAAATAAGCAGAATTGTCGATTTTGGAGTGAAGATCGGCCAGAGTCATTTCAAGAGCTACCAATGCATCCAGAAAAAGTCACAGTTTGGTGCGGTTTATGGGCTGGTGGCATCATTGGATCGTACTTCTTCAAAGATGATGCGACTCGTAACGTAACTGTGATTGGTGAGCGCTATCGTGAGATGATATCCAACTTTTTTTGCCCAAAATGAAAGAAGAAAGAGAGCCACATGCCACACAGCACACGTAACAATGGACTTATTAAGAGGCAAGTTCGGTGAACATTTTATTTCACGTTCGGGAGCGGTCAATTGACCGCCTAGATCGTGCGATTTAACGCCTTTACACTATTTTTTTGTGGGTCTATGTTAAAGCTCATGTCTATACAGACAAACCCGCTTCAATTGACGCATTGGAAGACAAGATTGAAGCATTTATTCGTGAGATACCGGGCGAAATGTCAAAATTGGGCTAAGGAGATGGAAAATTTGAGACGCAGTCACGGTCAACATTTGCATGAAATAATCTTCAAACATAAAATTATATGGGCTGTTCTTTCGATCAAAATAAAAATTGCATGCGTTTTTCTGAATTGTACGTGTTTTTTTTTTTTTTGAAAAACTTTCCTATACCGTTTTAAAAATCACACTTTACTTTAAAAATATAATAAAAAAACTTAATTTTATTTAGAGAAAAAAACCACACTTCTAATTTTCTTTATATGTTTTTTTGTCTATCCACGCTACTTTGTATCGGATAGAAGCTAGACATATATTTGACTTATATGGGGACACAATATAATATTGTCAGAAATCTTTAGCTGTGGGGGCTTCAAAGGTCGTACATTGGTAGGTTTTATTTATGTTGAAGAAATTGCGAAAAAATCTCTATGAAATGCATATTACTCACAAAACAATCGTGACACTCTGTCCTACTGGCTGTGTCACTTTTATATAAATTTAATATCTTGAATTTTTAATTTTTTTATGTTTTTGGATGAAGCATATTTATGTTACGCACTGTATTGAACATGTACTGTATTGAAAATAAAATCGTTTACAATAAAAAATTAATTGATTCAATCAAATTTTTAATTAAATGTGATTTTTTTGAATTACAGTGTTGGTTGAAAATTTTGCAATTTTCAATTGAAAAATTAATTAAATCAATTAATCTGAAAGAATTTTCAATCACAATCGTGATTTAAATTTCAATCACAATCGTGACTTAAATTTTTCTTAATTTTCAATTAAAAATTTATTGAATCAATCATTGAATTGAAGATTGTTTGAATTACAAATTGGTCTTAGATCTATACATTTTCTTTCATATTGTTATAGCAATGTGTTGTACAGAGCAGCCCTTGCCGATGAAGGACTACATCGGGTCAATCCGGTACGCACAATCGGCCGCCATGGGATTGATATTACTTAAGCACCATGGAATTGATTTTACTTTAGCATATCGTCCCCTAAAATATAACTGGAAGGGGATTTCAAAGGCCATACTCCCCAAATTTCGGCAAATTTATAGCTATTCTATTCCGAATTGGATTTAAAAAAAATGGTTGCCAAAAATATTTGATCATTTTTTTATTTTAGTTGAAAATTTCAAAAATTTAATCTTTTTTTTTATTGAATATGCATTTTTTTAACAAATTTTTTTTTTCAATCACTCTTTCAGAAAGGGTGATTGATATTATAATTGTCGTGATTGACGCAGATTTAATTAGAAAATTAATTGGATCAATTTATTTCGTGAGCGAAACCGGTTTTAATTTTTTTCTGTTTAATAAACAATAGACCACGTGTATATCACTTGTTTTTTTTTTGGATGTTTATCAATTTTTTTAAATAATTAAATCCAAAAACACAAAACCAAGAAAATCCCGCCAAATATTGAGAAAACATTGCACAGATACATTCACAACTTTCACACAAAAGTATTAAAACTTTTAATACAATACAAACACAAGCGAATCCATGCTTATAAAGAGAAAGTAGAGAATACAAAAACTAAGCTGGAGAACCACTGACCCAAGACGATTTCATACAATACCTCGACAGTGAGCTTACTCTCTACAACAGCAAAGTTAGCAAGAGCAAAACAACACACATAAAGAAATTACAAGTACTCACACAACGACAAGACAAAACACTCAACATTAGACACAACGACGAATGGTTTGTGAATAAAACAGAGGGAGAGACTCAAACCAACATGCAATGGATTCTCCCTTTAGGTCCCATACACCAATAAAAACTTTCCGCTCTTGCAAGTCATTGCAGAGGGAGAGGAATGTGTACAAACTATTGAGAATAGAGAGGAACAAGAGATGGGAAGAACCGAGCTTACTACATTCAAAGTCAAAGATGAGCATAAGAGACAAATATGTGGTGAACACAGTGTTTCAAGCAAGGAAGTATTTAAAGGAAAATTAGGACTTATTAATTTTAACGGCAGACAAAGGAGGAAATACAGTGGCTTTGTTCAAAGATGAGTACGAGAATAAAATGAAGTCAATAATACACGATATGTGCATGTATAGGCGGTTAAAGATTGACCCAACATCTAAGCTACAGACAAGAAACAACAAATTGGTGGATTATCTTTACAACTTGAACCTCATAAATATCCAGGAAAAGAATAAATTGACCAGCAGGACCGCATTGCCCTTCGAATATATGGACTCCCAAAGATCAATAAAGAGGGTACACCGTTGAGACCAATATGCTCATCAATAAACGCACAGTCATTTCATCTATGTAAGTACATAGTGAATATTCTGAAAAATATCACAAAGAATTCCAAATATAATGTTAAAGACGCTGTGGATTTAACAGATAAGAAATATGACCATAGACAATGACGAAGTTTTGGTATCTTTTGACGTGGTGTCCTTGTTCCCAAGTATTCCAATCAATTTGGCACTTCGGACAATTGAGAATAAATGGGAAGAGATTGAGAAATATACCAATATACCGTGGGAAATTTTCAAATAACATTTTCAACATAACAATTTTCAAAGAAACATTCTGCATTAAGGACAGCAGTTATTTTAAATACGATGGCAAGCTGTATGAACAGCAGGAATACCAATGGGATCCCCCGCTTCTCCCATTATTGCTCACATTGTGATGGAGGAACTTCTGAATGACACATTTGACAAAATGGTGAAACCTAGGATATTGACAAAATATGTAGACGACATTTTCGCAATTGTGAAAAAATCAGACGTGGCAGATACACTAAAGACTCTGAACTCTTTCAACAAATTCATCCAATTTACATACATGGATTCTCCAAAAGATTTGACACATCAAATCTATACGACAAGGACAAATACCAAATCGCGTTGAGAACAAGTAGAACTGTGAACGAATAATTCAGCAAGACAAAATGTAAAATTAAAAATGAGAAAAAATCAAACGTGGTATATACAATTAAAGGTAATGGCGACAAGTTCAATATATGCCCGATGGCATATATTGACACTACCTTGACGAAACTAAAAACTAGCTTATCTGCACATAATTCTGACTAGAAAGCCATAGATAAACCAATCGAGCAAAAAACTGCTTTAGCAGCACACTGTGCATTGACTAGTCATAAGCCAAACTTCAATGACGTGGGCATCTTGGCTCAAGAGAACAACTACAGACAAAGATTCACTCTCGACGAGAGAATGAATTTCAAAAAAGACTTAGAAAGCTGTACGAAGGCATATCGCCACACAGTCAACAAGCACAGCAGAAGAGAACATTCAGTTTCCAACAGAAATATTTCGTGTAACAACTCATTAAATGTAATAGTTAATCAAAGATTCTTATTGTATTTCTGTTTTTATTGTGTGATTCGCTTTTACTAAAGTTTGCGTTTTTTTGTTTTTTGTTTTAATCCATCTTGCCCTGAAAATGGTAGATGGAGTCTAACATTGGAATGAAATAAAAGAAAAAACATTAAATATTTATATTTTAATGGACCTATAGCCGATACAATACAACAAAATTGAAGTATAAATATATAAACAAAAAAATTTAATGAAACTCAGTATTGTGTTTTTGTTTTAGAGTGATGTATAAAATATAAAATTTATTTTATAAAACATTTTTTAAATAGATATATATGTTTTACAAAATATATTCAATGTGATGTGTAAATAATAATAATAGACATAAAAAACAAAATATTTGCTTGTTGTAAACCAAATGTAGAACTTTTTATTTTGTTTTTCTTACTGTCTTATAAACTAAAATGATAAAAAAAAATAAATTAATATATTGTGTATGTTGAACAACTAATTTGAAATAAAATTTTTTTTAACAGAAATTATTTGGGAATTTGGATATAATATATGTATATGGTATCATTTTTAAATTTTTTAATAACAAATATTCTTTAAATGCTTTCTGAATAGGTGTTTACAACTTTGACAATTTGTGTGAATTAATTTGTATTTATAATTAACATATATGAATGTGCATGATTTTTCCATAGGTATATGTTTTCAAAAATTTTAACACAAAACATGTTAAATAAATTATTTGATATTGCTTGTTTGTTTTTTTTTGAAAAATATGGTAACAATGCTGTTTTGCGCTTTAAATTTGCTTATAAGATTTAAAAAGAAAATTGTTTCAACAAATTATTTTATTAAAATGAAACATTTTAAAAAATGATGGAAAACAAGTTTTGTTTTGCATATGTGTGCTTTATAGTGAGGCCATTTGACTGATAAGAAAGGGAAACGGAAAATTGTTGACATTGCAGTTTTCTGGAATTTTTGCTGAAAAAAATCTAAGAAATTCCTTTATATAATTACTTTAAAACTTCCATTTACCTGGTCATTTTAAATTCTAATGTTTAAAATTTTAAAAACTTTCTTTTATGAAGCTTTTAATTGTTGCTGAACATGTCAATTAACTAATCGATAGTTTTTGAAATGAATTTTTTCCTCCCAGTTGTTCCTGGGAGCTTTTGTTCTAGAACATATCTATTCGTGCTACTTATTTTGAGTTGCTGCAGAACACGACAATAAAAATTGAATTCATTTTTTATGCAGTATTGATTGTTCTAGATCTTACCTAACATAACAATTGAAAGGTATTCAAGAGTAGATGGCATAAGCATTTAGATTCAAGTGTCTGGTGGCCGTCCCAAGAACCGAAACCCCCCAAAAGATGATATTTACTGATTTGGGGAATATGGGTATCAAATGGAAGGTATATAAGGCCGTCCGAAAATTCAAAAACCCCTATATGAATATGTTTACCGATTTGGGTAATATGGGTTTCAATCAAAATGGTATTTGCAATTAGAGTAAGAATCTGCTACGAATATTAGCGACTAAGTACCTAAGCGCCGGCCCGTACCCAAAAAACCACCAACATGAAAAGTAGACCATTCGAGACAAAATGAGAGAAATGAAAAGTCTTTAAAACCTAAAACCCGGACAACCTATAATCCTCCAAACCAATTGCCAGAATATTTTTAATGGTATTTTTCTGGCACCAAAAGTCTGGGAGCCACCCTACCCCCAAACCCAAAAAACCAAATCCAAACGGATAAGTAGAACTATTGGGACAATATAGGATTCAGATAAACGATATTTGAGAGTAGAATAGGAATTTTATACTATATAAGTAATAAGTATCTGTGGATTTGCCCAAAATATGGGACTCAAACAAAAGGTTTTTGAGAGTAAAGTACATATCTTACACATTCATATCGAACGAAATTTTATCTCGTATTCAATTAATGATATACGACTTTTATTCTCATTTTAATGTCAAAATTGTTATGTATATATTATAATTGATATAAACTTTCATGTTGTTAAATTTCCAAAATTCTCGTCCAATAAAGAATTTAAAGGATTTCACTTCTTAGGTAATTCAACCCTTGGTATTAGAGAATAGGTGTCTGCCTTATTTCGAAATATCAACCAATCGGACATTTAGGCCAATCGGGACAATATCGTACTTCAAAGAAAAGTCTGTGGGAGAAGAGTATGAATTGAATATCCCAATTTGGAATGAGTGTGCCCAAGCCTAAAGAATGCCCTGAATCGACATATTGGACTATGGGGACAAAATAGGGCTCCAATAGCAGTTCTGTGAAGGTATTGACAAATCTGGCGTCCTGAATTGGGGTATAACGGAACCTAGGGTTAACTGTGCCTCTTTCACAATGTTTTATGCGATGGGGTACCTTTGTTACGTGATTTTGAAAGTTGATAACAAATTAAATAATGTGAATCAGTGAATGACCCATGGCGCTGATAACTTTATTCCCTGTCCACCAGCTCCAAAATATTCAAAGAATAGACGTGAGTCTGAGTCAGTACGAATCTAACATCCAAACTTGGAATAAGTGTGCCCCCACCCAAAAAAAATCTCCCTTAAATGGACATACTGGCCGATCGAAATAAAATAGGATTCCAACAACAGTTCTTTGAGAGTAGTGACAAATCGGGCATCCCAAATTGGGGTATAGTGGAACCAGGAGTGGCCTGTGGTTCATTCATAATGTTGAATTCTATGCGGTACCTTTATGACATGATTTTGAAAGTAAATAAAAAATACGCTAGCTACGCATGACCCAGGGGCCTGAATGTCTTTTTTCTCTCCGAACACCTTTAACTCTTATTTTTAATGAATTAATAGAATAGTCTCCAATAACAATATCGACATATACGGAAACATTAGAATTGAAAAATTAACTCCGTAAAAATGGCTGACTTCAAGCATGTAACAATGTAAAGTTTGTATACAGGTACACTGCTGAGTTCAAATTTGGTATATATGAAAAATTTTCAGACAAAGCAACTGTGAGTTTTGTTTACATGTACGATATGAGACATAGAGAAATAGTTTGATATGTTAAAGGTGGGCAAATTTGCACAAATTGTTGCTGGAAGTCGTTCGCGAACTTTACTTGCCAGCAGGAGAGTGCGTGAGAGCTAGCAACATTTTGATATTTCGGTCATTGGGAACTTGCTGGAGGTTTTTTCTTAGCAGCAATTTGCAGCATCGAACAGATGTTTTTCTTCCTCTTGTAAAGCTGCTATTACACGATAAGTCTTTTCATATGTAATTTTATAATTAACAAATCTGAAAGTTTTACCCATCATTTGATATGTACGAAAAATTTAATTTGACAAATGTCATATGAAATGTCAAAGAAAGTGACATCTCATCTTCTTTATTACGGAAATTTTCAAAGGAACGCCTCAAAACGTGTCAATCAAAAAACAAAATTTAATCTACAGTGTATTAATTTTACATTTCCTTTCAACTACCCTAAAATCATATTATATTATAAAATTTATTTATGTGATTACAAATGTTACAAAAATTCAACTTGGATTTTTATAAGAATATCATTGACATAGTAACCTCGAAAACCCCTAAAGGTAACATGTAAAGAAATGCAATAACATCAAATGCAATGTTTCACAAAAATATTTCAGTCTTTTTCTTTTGGGGGGTTTCTACGGATTTAAAGAAATTAATATAAACGATTCATGAGGATATAGTAATTTTAGGGCTTTGATTTGAACAAACAACAATAAGCACACATACGCATAAATTGTAATTGTAGGCAAAAAAGAAATTAAAACGAGATGTTTAACAATAATTTTAAAATTATAATAAAAATATTAAACAATAAATTCTTGATTACATTACATAATATTTTTAGAATAACATTTATACACTTATTAATATATGAAATACATAATTCTAGAATGCGTTTTATTCTTTTTTGTTGTACCGCATGATGAACAGGGCGGGGGTATTTTGTAGAGAAAGAAGTACATATGGAGTTGAAAAATATTTGGTTTTTATACAACCAAAAGATGAATCTAAAGTTTATATTCATCTTTTGGTGGTATAAAAATCGATAAAAAGATAAAAACAGATAACAAGACACGAAGACAACGAGATGAGTGAATGCAAAAAGAAAGATTGATTCAGATTTCAGTAAGTGCATGTTGTACAATGGATTTATTCGGGTACATTTTGCTTCAGACAAGGTATTTTTCTTGTCGTCTGCTTTCGTAGTACCAAATTCGTACGAAGGCAACGTGGCTTATTTGACAAAAGCATGGGTAAACACACACACATAGGTTTTTTAGTTCATCTTTTAAAAATGACAGCGAGACGCTTTACTATGACTAAGTGTGCAGTGAGTTATTTCTTATATGTCACTGCAGCGGCGATGAATTCAAAATAAAAATACTATCAAGCAGTAAAGGAGAGTTGTTTTTCAAAATTATCTACCCAACAGTAACTTGTGCGTTTTACACCGTCTTCAGTGTTTCGGTCTTCAGTAAAACAGTCGCCAATGAATGCTCTTGCGCAGGCCTTTGTTACAAACAAAATTTAAATTGGTTTAGGACACAATAAAACTTAGATTTTAATGTAAAAATCAATTTATAGGTTTGTTGCAGTTTAAACAATGCGAAATTGATACAACGTATAGGGCATGGCATTTCTATATAAATACAATTTGCAAGAAATATGTAGAACAGAAAGCATCTGGTAAATTTGAAATATTCAGGGGTCCACATATAGATGCATACTACTTAATCAAAGTAGCAGACAGATTTATTCTATTCTGTTCTCTTTTTGAAGTAATGAACTCAAGTTGTTTCCAAAAGCGAAGGAAAAACGACGCCGGGAATAGGCCCGACATATGAGTAGTAGAATCATAACTTTGTTGTTGTAATTCAATGATAAATAGCCACTAAGTAACACTTCTGGTAAAAAAAGTTGTAATTTGGGAATTAATCCCCGTTCCTTAATGGAATGATCATGGGTAAATTTGCATTTGCAATTTGAGAATTCATAATTATCAGTGTTTTAGAACATAACTATTCCTACTTCTCATTTTTTTGTGTTGCTTAACATGCTCATAATAACCAGAACATACCAATGCTTACTACTTATTTTTGAGTGTCGTAGAATTTGCTCATTACTGCTAATCATTTCCCACTTTAGTGATATTCAAAGATAACATAAAGAATATGTTGTATTATTTTTTTGTTTTTCTAAATTATTTTGTGATATGTTTTGAAGTTTTAGTATATTTGTAAATTTGGCTATAATTATTCAATTTAGAAATGGCGAATGTACTTCTTTCTTATCAAGCTTTTAAGCTCAAAGGATCGTAAAGAACTTTGTATAAATCCTCTCTATTATATTTGGAAGAATTTTTTAAACAAATATAGAAGCATAGTGTCCAAATGTTGAGCAGTTTAAACTGTTTATAGCAAACATAATCTAGACTATGCTATATCCATATGTACTTCTTTGCTCTATAGAAAACCATATTTGATATTTCAAATTAAATAAAATTGAAAATGTATTCAACTTATGGTTTGTTCCAACAAATCTGAATTTTTGAATTCTCTAAGTATTAGAGAGCATTTTATACCAACTTATGCCAAAAAAAATTTCTTTTTTAGTTTTTTTTTATATTTGGTGGGGGGATATTTGGTAATAGATACCCAATAAAATTTTGTTCTAAAATTGCATCCCATTCTATCAATATATCATGCCATAACCATAGGAGAACTGCTGCCTCTCATGGTCACAACCCAATACAAACATTGGAAAAGTATGATATTATAAGCCATAAATCATATGAAAAAAGCTTAAACTAATTTAAATAAAACAATAAAAGATTTTTTGTAAAATTTTCTGAACAAGGTGTTACACAGAAGATGGTGGGGGGTAACGTAGCCAAAAACATATAACACCAAAAACGTTTGTTTCAATTATGATAACAAGTAAACTAAATTTAAGCATGTCTTTCTTGTAAACAGTTGGCTTCTATCTTTCTGTCTCTCTCTCTCTACATTGTTATCTACAAAGTCTTTAAATTCCTTCATTCAAAAAATCTGGAACTTATAGATGCTTTTTCTTTCTTAGAGAGCATTTATACTACTGGGTTGTTCATTTCGGTTACCAGCCAATTCTCGTTGAATTTCATTTAAACTTTTACCCTTGGTCTCTGGCACAAAGAAGAACACAAAGATAGCTCCAACAATGGTGATGCCAGCAAATAGCCAGAAAGTGGGGCCAGCTCCCAAGGCGCCTTTTAAATCCTCAAAGGTCTTGGTAACAATAAAGGCCAACACCCAATTCGAGGTACCGGCAATAGATCCAGCCACACCTTTAATGTCCGATGAAAATAATTCGCCCATCATCAACCATGGTACAGGTCCAAAACCAATCGAGAACATAATAATGAAGACACACAAACTGGAAACGGGTAACCAACCAAGGTTGTCCACGGAGCTAGCATCCTTCTCCTGCATGTAGAAGTAAATACCCATGGCAATGGTCGAAAGAGCCATAACACAAGCAGAGGCCAAGAGTAAGAGACGACGTCCTAGTTTATCGACAACCATAACGGAGACAAAGGTGGCGATCACTTGCATAATACCAACAACAATAGTTGAGAGATTGGCATTAATACCGGTATTGGCATCCTGTAAAAGAGAAAGAAAATAGAGAACATGATATTAAAAACAGTTATTTTTGTTGTTGTAGCAGTGTGTAGCACACTGAGGCGGCAGCCCCTGCCGATGGAGGACTCTTTCGGATCAATCCGGTACGTACAACCGGCTGATCTACATAGTATTAACTCTTTAACCAAAATGTATTGTAAAGATCAGATATTTATTTTTTTAATGAATACCTACACAACAAGATTAAATTTTATAGTTATAGTGCAGGCTGATAATAACAGTCATATATCCTTCTTAAGAAATAATAAAACAATTTTTAAAGGAATAAACATTTTCGAATATTATTAGTAATACTTTTAAATTCCATGATGTCGGATATTGTTGCTGGATAAATTTCTGCGACAACTGCCGCGAGGTTAAATTAATTTTTTCTTTGTGGAAATAGCCAAAGGCATGAAGTTACGATATAACGACTGTTAAAATTTGACATAATCAGGATGAAATACTGTCCATTGGCCATCTGCAGTATCCTGATGTATAGGGCAGAGTGAAATCTCCATAACAAGTTTATTTGGGGAGTTACATGTATTTTAAGTTTAAAACAATACATATTTTTCATAGGTTTCGTCAATACTTTCCATTTACATATAACCAATTCCAGCTGAAATTTATTGCGGTGAATTATTTTTCTATTCTCGATGGGAGGCTTACTTAAGAAGCATAGATTTTTTTATGGATTTTTATAAACAATTTTGAATTTTTTCTAGTTGTAAAAATATTTTTCGGAGGACACCGCGCCATTGAAATAAAAAGTCAAAGGGATAATTGGGCCTAATCGATATAGCCTTAGACCTGTTAAGTCCACCATAGGCTAGATATTCAAACTATGCCAAATCTTGGCATAGTCTGAATAGAGAGAGACAAAACATCTGCCACCTTTTGGCGACTACAACCCGTTTTTGCCAGCCTTATATGTTTAAAGATGTTTCAATTCATGTGTGAATGGTTATCCCTGCGAAATTGATACGAGTTTGAAAGATTACGCTGGAACATATGTTAGTTCCTTAGTTAAAGTAGGAATGAACCTCTCCGGACCGTTCAATACCAAAAGATTCATATGCCAATGCAGGTGTAAATTGGCACGACACAATATGTCGTTGTCTATGCTGACGAGAAAGATATTATGTGTCGGTCATTGGAAGCAATAAAGGAAAGATTGAAGAGTAGTCATTTGAAATGGGTCTTACAGTAAAACAAGTGCTATCGATGCTAGAACAACAACTTTCAGATACTCATTAGAGCTGAGCGAGTTCTGGATAACAAGCATATTTGGGGAGTTACATATATTTTATGTTTAAAACTTATTTTTTTTAAAGATTCTCATTTTATATATAAAGAAGTAAAAAAGCGTTAAGTTCGGCCGGGCCGAACTTTGGATACCCACCACCTCGGGTATATATGTAAAACACCTTTCGTCAAAATTCGGTGAAATATGCATACCTTATGCCCCATAGCAGCTATATCGAAATATGTTCAGATTTGTACCAAATACTTGTAACTACAAGTCATTGTTCAATTGTGTATAACAAAATATTGGTTTTTTTAGTAGCATGAATATTTAGTGGTCTAATAAGTAAAAGTCATTGTTCAATTCTGTAGAACAAAATATTGATCCCTTTAGTAGCCATATCTAAATATAGACCGATCTGGACCATATAGGACACGGACGGCGAAAAGCCTAACATAAGTCACTGTGTCAAATTTCAGTGAAATCGAATTATAAATGCACCTTTTAAGGGGCCAAGACTTTAAATCGAGATATCGGTCTATATGGCAGCTATATCCAAATCTGCACCGATTTGGGCCAAGTTACAAAAAAATGTCGAAATGTCGGCTAAATCGGACAATAAATATACAGAACGAACTTTCGGAATAAATGCGCCTTTTATGGGCATATTACCCTTAATCGGTGGATCGTTCTATATGGCAGCTATATTCAAATCTGGACCGATCTGGGCCAAATTGAAGAAGGATGTCGAGTGACTTAACACAACTTGTCCCAAATTTCAGCAAAATCGGATAATAAATGTGGCTTTTATAGGCCTAAACTCTAAATCGGCCTATCGGTCTATATGGGGGCTATATCACGATATAGTCCGATATAGCCCGTCTTCAAACTTAACCTGCATATGGACAAAAAAAGAATTTGTGCAAAGTTTCAGCTCAATATCTCTATTTTTAAATGCTTTTTAATGCTGATCAAGAATATATATACTCTATATTGTCGGAAATGGATATTTCGATGTGTTGCAAACGGAATGACAAAATGAATGAATTCGTCGGTGGTGGGTATACAAATTTTAGCTAAAATGTTAAATGTATTCCGGCGAATAATATTTTAAATACAACTTTTTATGGAGGCCACAGTAGTGCAGAGGTTAGCATGAAATCCTGGCGAGATTATCTGAAAAAAAATTATCAGCGGTGGTTATCCCCTTCTAATGCCTGCGATATTTGTGAGGTACTACACCATTTGAAACAAGTAGAAACGTGTTAAGTTCGGCCGTGCCGAACTTTGGATACCAACCACTATGGATATATCAATCATCCTAATTCATTATAAACCCACTACCATATCCATAGTTATATCTAAATAGGTGCAGAGAACTCTTATACAAGTAAGTTTCAGCGAAATCGGGCAATAAATCCGCTTTTTATGGTATTAAGACCCTTAATCGGCACATCGGTCTGGATGGCAGATATACCTAAATATAGTTCGATCTGAACCATATTTGGGTCGGGAGGCTTAAAGCAACTCACTGTGTCAAATTTCAATGAAATCGGGTAATAAATAAAGAATTTATGGATAAATAAAGAATTTATGGCAGCTATATCTAAATAGTCCGATATGAAGCATATTTGGGTCGAATGTCGGGAGGCTTAAAACAACTCTTCGTTCCAAATAATGCTTTTATAACCGGCCGATCGGTCTACAATATATGGCGGCTACATCTAAATATAGTCCAATGTAAACCATATTTGGGTCGGATAACGGGAGACTTAAAGCAACTCACAGTTTCAAATTTCAGCGAAAACGGGTTATAAATAAAGCTTTTATGGGCTTCCCTTAATCGTCAGATCAGTTTATATGGCAGCTATATCAAAATATGGTCCGATTTGGCCCGTTCAAAAACTTAAATGCGTGCTGCAAAAAGACATATCTGTGCCAAATTTCAGCTCAATATCTCCATTTTTGAAGGATGTAGAGTGATTATAACAGACGGACGGACAGACGGACGGACATGTCTAGATCGTCTTAGATTTTTACGCTAATCAAGAATATATATACTTTATAGGGCCGGAAATGGATATTTTGATGTGTTGCAAACGGAATGACAAAATTAATATACCCCCATCCTTCGGTGGTGGGTATAAAAATCAATTTGTGTTTGTTTGTTTGTGTGTTCCTTATAGACTCAGAAATGGCTGAACCGATTTTCTTGAAATTTTCACTGATGGTACATAATGATCCCGTGGTGAAAATAGGGTACTACATTTTTTGATATCTGAAGGGGGAGCGGATCCTCCCCCTTACCCTAATTTTCAGAAACGCCAGATCTCGGAGATGGGTGGTGCGATTTAAGCGAAATTTCATGTGCTCCCTTATAGTAACCTACAAACAAAAATTTGGTATCTGAATTTCGGATGGGGTACATAGGGGGGCGCCCCACCCCAAAACCTACCAAATATATATATACACCAATCACGACAATATGGTACTCAAATGAAAGGTATTTAAGATTAGAAAAAGTATCTGATATCCAATTGCGGGCCAAAGTGTTTGGACAGACACACGCACCCGTATTGATGGTACGAGTCTTGGGAGAAATCATTGTACAAAATTTTGGCCCAATCGGATGAAAATTGCGCCTATGTATTTTAAAGAATACAAATCGAATTTGATATGAGCTTAGTGGATCAACTTTCATTCTAACCATCATCATACCTTTCTTGAGATAATCTAACAAAATATTTTTTATGTGGATTTACTTTTACTATTTTTACTAATTTATGTGGCCCCATGAATATTTGCACATTAGTTAAATGAAAGAGTTAGATGACTATACAAAGTATTAATTGTCATTAACGGTACAAAAACAAAACTTGAAATTCTTCACAAAAAATTGGAATGTTTCGTGGTGTGTGTTATCACCACACTTCGATTCCTATATAACAGTAATGATAAGCAATAGCAGAAAGTTTATGAGATTCAAATCGATTCATGGCTTTCTTAACAACATTAGAAGAATTTTAAACGTTCTTAAAACACTTATATATTTATTTTTGAGATTAGAGACGCAATAAAAATATTACAAGCAATAGAGGGATTTAGAAAACAAACTAGCACTCTTGCATTATGCATAATAAGATTAGGATATAAAGAATAATATTGACTTTGAAATATCAAAAGAATCATGAGCTCATAAATTCAGATTGGTTGAGATTTTGAGTATTTTGAATTTGGTACATACTTACATATACGGGGCTTCAAATAAGAAGTTATAATTTAAATCACCCAGTGAAAAGGTAGGACACCCAGCGACCTGCTCGAATACAAACAGCATGTCTATGTCAAGGGAAGGAGAATCCTTCGATGCCAAGATGTACACATTGGCGGTATGCATTGACATCGATGAAGCTTATGACAATGTGAAGACCGATACACTGATCCCATCTTTAGACCAGTAACGGGTGGACCGAGTCCTTAGAGACTCGACAAACCATGACGCAAATATAAGGGAGAAAGTGGCACAGGACACGCTACAGGGGGTGCATTTTGTCATCGCTCCTATGGGTGACCACCATAAACCACCTGTTACGGATGCCTACTGAGGAGAAATTTGAAACCGTCTGCGATGTTTTAAGAAGGGGCGAAAATGTCTTGCAGATGTCATACGACTGGATTAGACCAAGCCGTCTCATAGATAACCAAGAAAGGACTGAGATCTGCCTGTTCACGAGGAAGACGAAAGTGGTCAGATTTGAAGCACCACGTTTTCTCCCTAGAACGATTTCGATATTTGACAAGGTAAAATACTTAGGAGTGATCTTGGACAGCAAACTGAATTGGAAGTGTCACCTTCAGGAGCCTACCGAGAAGTCTCATAGCTATTGGGCGCTATGAAGACAAGGGTTCGAAATAGGGCCTGAATCCAAGGATAGTCTATTGACTCTACAGGAGCGTGATTAGACCAATACTTACGCCTCAGTAGTTTGGTGGACTGCGATAGAGAAAAAGTGCATCGTAAGGATAATACAATAGGTTCGGAGAGCATCTAAGATCCCATAAAGTATATATATTTGAAGTCGATCTAGCCATGTCTGTCCGTCCTTTTGGCGAAAGCACGCTAACTTGGAAAAAAGGGAGCAAAGAAACAGAATTAAGTTTTGTGTAACCAAAAAGCTCGTTTCAGAAGTGTTTCGAGGATTGGAAGAAACAGAAAAAATACTTGACATTCTGAGTCGATTTAGCCATGTCCATCCGTCTGTCCGTCAGACGAAAGCACGCTAACATTCGAAGGAGTAAAGCGAGGAGCTTGAAATTTTATAGTTTTATAGTCAATAGGTGTAGGTCAGTTGGGATTGTAAATGGGCCATATCGGTCCATGTTTTGACATAAACAAATTGATATATAAACCGATCTCAGATGTGGATTTTCTTTTGCCTTTAGAGAGCGCAATAATTATTCGATTTGTCTGAAATTTAGCATGAAGTATGTTTTTTGATTTGCTACAACTACGCCAAGTATGGTCTGAATCGCTTGATCGGCGCAATTCTTTTCAGACTCAGGTGTAATTTTTCACAATGACTTCTACAATGGTCTCCAACATCCAAACCAATTATGGTCCGAAAGGGTCAATAATCTGATATAGCTCTAATAGCATACCAATACATATTCACTACCCTTTGTTTGGTTATAAAGGTACACTGGGCAAAAAAAAAAATTGATAAATGCAATCCATGGTGAAGGGTATATAAGATTAAGTTCGGCCGCATTTAGCACGCTTTTACTTGTAAAAAATACACTCCGACTGTATGTTGAATTCTGTTATGATTGTCAGCATCTACTCGGAGCATATTCTACATCGGTCCATAACCTGTCATTTCTCCCACATAACAAATTTGTTATACCCTACACAACTACTGTGGTACAGGGTATTATAACTTAGTGCATTTATTTGTAACACCCTGAAGGAAGAGAGATAGACCCATTGATAAGTACGAGGGTTGCCTTTTATATTTCGGGAATAGAGAACAAAAACAGATATTAATCATCGAAAATCGCTTTATTGTTTTTCAAAATATTCCCCATTTAAGATCTATATACTTTTGCATGCGATTGAACTAACTGTCGAAGCACTTTTGCCACTTTGATTGTGGTATATCCAAAACATGCGTTCTTAACGCATCAACCGCTTTTTCAGGTGTCGAAAAACGTAGACCTCTCATTTTGTTATGTACGTTCAAGAAAAAAAGAAGTTATTCGGTGCCAAGTAAAGAGTGATCCATCTTCGGCGGTTAGTTTTTCTGATTTTATGGAAGACAACTAGCAAACAAATGGTTGTGTACCACTCAGAATTGACTGTTCTGCATTGTTCTAGAGGTACGCTTGCGACATGTCCAGGTTTTCCGAAAAAAAGGCGATCATTTACTTGGAAGTGCTTCGTGCGCGAGCAACTTTTGTTGGATTTGGCTTATCTTGAAATACCCTTACAGTCGACTGCTGTTTATTCATAGTCATACGCGTAAATCCACAATTCATCATCTGTCTCGATATCATAGACCTGTTTCGAAGCACCGCGATCGTATTTTGGGACCATCTCTTTCGACCAATCGACACGAGCCTTTTTTGAGCGATTGACAAATGCAATATTGAATGTATGCTGGTCCCACTAATGCCTAAGCTTGTCTCAATCTCACGATAGGTCACATGACGATCTCGCAATATCAGTGGTTTATTGAACAACAGCTGATTTTGGACGACCTTCACGAAATTCATCTTGGAGTGAACTTCGACCTCGGTTGAACTCACCATACCATCGACAAACACTGGACCTTGATGGAGCTTCATCGTTACAAATTGAATTTAGTTCGTCGATGCACTGTTCTTGAGTTAATTCACGTTGAAAGTTGATAAAAATGATCGCACAAAAAAGTTCACGATTTAATTCCTACAAATTAAACAACATAAATGGCGCTCGTATGTCAAAACGTTCTGAGTACGTATTACTTTAAAAATGTCAAGCATTACGATTGAGCTGTCAGTTGGCAGTTTGCAACACAAGGGTTGTCCAATCCCGAAATATTAAAGGCAACCCTCGTATACCGATTGACTCAGAATCACTTTCTGATTCGATTTAGCTATGTCCGTCTATCTCTCTGACCGTCAGTCCATGTTAATTCGTGTACAAACTACAGGTAGCAATTTTGGTCCGATAGTCTTAAAATTTTGGTACAGGCATATTTTTCGGCTTAGAGACGAAGCCTATTGAATTTGGAAAAAATTGGTTTAGATTTGGATATATATGTATGTTCGTCCGATTGGCAGTAAAAACGCAATGAAATGGTCATTTGTCAACCGATTCTCTCGAAATTTGGTAGGAAGAATTTTCCCTTGACTCTCAACATTATCGTATTATTGCCCAACCATGCCAAAATTTCCTCGACGACTACCACAATATCTGAGAAGTTTGCTCGAAATCGCT
The DNA here is from genome assembly GCF_963082655.1 of Stomoxys calcitrans. Classification (NCBI taxonomy): domain Eukaryota; kingdom Metazoa; phylum Arthropoda; class Insecta; order Diptera; family Muscidae; genus Stomoxys; species Stomoxys calcitrans. The sequence goes on along the minus strand of NC_081552.1, from coordinate 14,235,709 downwards.
TCGTATTTATTGTAGATGTAACTCCCATGTATATGTTCAGATTCAGGTCAGATTTTGAATAATTTGCAATAATGTTGTCTTTTGTCAACCCTAGCTATTACAGTTTGAACAAATTTGCTCGAAATTTGATTCGAACTGTTGAATAACCCATCTGAAAACATCCGCCGAAATCCATCAAAATTGGTTCAAAATTGGATATAGCTCCCACAGGTATGGGGTATTATATAGTCGGCACCGCCCGATTTTTTCCTTCCCCTACTGGTTAAATACTTCATCACCTTTACAGATTGAATTGTTCTTTTCAACAAATTTTGATAACCATTTTGCTTGGAATAATTATCTGTTCATAAACCTATACAGTTTGAATTTCTAGTACTTGCATTGAATAACCTCTTGTCATTTGGTTATCTTTTCACTGTTATCAAAGGCGACAAATAACAAAAATGTATTCCGTCTTATTATATGTTAACTGGGCCTTTCGCTTTGACTTACCACAAAAATATCGGTTGAATAGAAGATTACAGCATTAATACCACACAACTGTTGGAAGAACATAAGACCCAGGCTAATGCTCAAGGCCTTGAGGGTTACTGGACGCATTAGGGCAGTGCCAACGGATACGGGATTCTCTTTGATTTTACGTTCGGTTTCTTTGAGTTCTTCAATTTCCATTTTATAATCGTATTCCTCGCCACGCAGCCATTGTATGGATTTGATAGCACCTTCGTTCTTGTCTTTGGAAACCTACATGGGAGTAAGGAAAGAAAAAATCATTAGCTTTTAGCACATTTTTTCTAGCATTAGCACTAACCAAATATGTGGGAGATTCAGGCATAAAGACAAAGATAGCTCCAAACACTAAAGGCAAAATGCCACAGACCACGCTCATCCAGAAGACATCGAGTCCAGCTCCTATGGCATACACAAAGAGGATACCTGCGGTTATCATCAACTGGAAAAAGCTGCCCAATGTTCCTCGAATTTCCTTCTGGGCAATTTCTCCCGTATACATGGGCGCTGTAACACAGAAGGCTCCACCTGAGATACCCAGAATAAAGCGAGCCGCATACATCATTTCAACATTTTGGGCCCAAATCAGCATAGCCCAGCCAACGGTAAAGGGTAGCACCAGCAGCAACATGGTCAGCTTGCGGCCTATGAAGTTGATGAGAAAACCAATGGGTATGCAGACACAAGCTGCACCCAAAGTCATGGCAGAACCTATCCATGAGAAGGCAGCTTTGCTCACAGGAAATCCATATTCGCCATTTGTCAAAGGTGTTTGGGCCGGTGAGGTCCAACCAAGCAAAGAACCGGCAGCAAAGGCTCCACCAGCGGCTGCTAGGGCTGCCACATATTGCGGAAAGGTTCTGGAGGGGGATTCAGTGGATCCAAGAACCATGTTGTCGAGCAAAGAATCCTGGTCCTAAAAGAGGAAACCAATAAAATAAGTTTTATTTTTTAAACATTTCTCCTTAATAAAGTTTTATTAATATTAAATAAAACCGTATAAATTTACTTTTTTTCACTGTAAATTAATCAAAGCGTATTTCTAGTGCGCATTGGTCTATTCAATTTTCCAACTGAATATAAACTAAAATTTGTTTGAATATTCTTGAGTGTTTAGTGTATTAGGTGATATTGTTCAGAGCCTAATGCAACATTGTACATACCTACATAGGTTCTAATGCAGGGTGTTAATTTTTGATAAGATATGTGATCAAATCTTAATTAACTTTTGTTTACCACAAATAATGTATATTATTGCATACATTATCGAACAAGCAGATGATCTTCAATACGTAATAAATTAATGATTACCGAAATCAGTTAAGTGCAGTTACACGTTTAGAGAACCAAACAGCTGCTCAGTTCTCAGCAATTTTTTTTTTTGCATCGAAACATTTTGATTTGGTATTTAGTCTATGGGTATGTTCATTTTTTATCCTAAGGACTTTATAATAAACTAAATATTGCAAATTTGTCCATGAATATTATACTAAGGAGCAGGGACAAACTTCAATGAGTGCTGTCCGATTCAAGATTAAGCTCAATGATAAGCGACCCTTCTCAAGTCCCACCTAAGCAGATATGTTCACCGATTAAATGTATTCGGAAATATAGTACGAGTTTAATATAAATTTGGCCACAATCATCTGGCAGCCCAACCCAAACCCAAACATTGGGACAAGATTGGAATCAAATTTACCATTCTTATTTGAATGCAAATACCTAAAACGGGCTCCTTACCAGGGCTGCGGAGTCGGAGCCTTAGAGTCGAGGTCGAGCAAAATTTCCCATAGTAGGAGTTGAGGTAATTTTCTCGACTCCTACTCCGGAAAAAATAAAACAAGTAAAAGCGTGCTAAGTTCGGCCGGGCCGAATCTTGGGAACCCAACAACATGGATTCTCCCAAAAATTTAATTGTAGAGCATAATTTTATTCTACATACCAAACTTTTGTCAAACCAGCAAAAATTAAAAGCTTCTAGGAACCCAAAAAGGATGTTCGAGTGAGCGGTTTAAATGGGAGCTATATTAGGTTATAGACTGATTTGGACCGTACTAGGCATAATTGTTGGAAGTCATAATAGACCACTTTGTGCAAAATGTCAACCAAATCGGACAAAAATTGCGGCTTGTAAGGGCTCAAGAAGTCAAATCGGGAGATCGGTTTATATGGGGGCTATATCAGGTTATAGGCCGATTGGACCGTACTTGGCAAAGTACGATTTTCAGCCAAATCAGACAAAAATTGCGGCTTCCAGGGGCTCAAGAAATCTAATCGGGAGATCGTATGGGAGTTATATCTATATCTGAACCGATATGGCCCATTTGCAATCCCCAACAACCTACATCGATATTAAATATCAGTGCAAAATTGCAAGCGGCTAGCTTTACGCGATCGACCTCTAACGTGATTTCGACAGGCGGACATACCTAGACCGTCTCAAAGCGTCGACACGATCAAGAATATATTTACTTAATGGGGTCTTAGACGAATACTTTGAGATGTTACAAACAGAATGACTAGATAAAAATACCCCCATCCTATGGTGGTGGGTATAATATAAATATACAAATTCGGCAACAATTATCTGGGCTGCCAACCCAAAACCCACCCATAGACATTGAGATCATTCTTTGAATTTTCCATTCTAATTTGCATGCAAATACCTAAAATGGGATCCTTACCAGGGCTGCGGAGTCTTAGAGTCGGTGTCGAATTAATTTTCCCGGAGTAGGAGTTGAGGTAATTTTCTCAACTTCTACTCCGGAAAAAATAAAACAAGTAACAAGTAAAAGCGTGCTAAGTTCGGCCGGGCCGAATCTTTTATACCCAGCATCATGATCTAATTGGTCAAGTTCTTTGCCGGGTATCACTTTATAGGCAAACAAAGGATAGTGGATTTGAATTGCTATGCTATTGGATCTAGATCAGATTATTGACCCATTCAAATTATACTTGGTTTGGATGTTCAAGATCATAGTAGAAGTGATTGTACAAAATTTCAGCCAAATCGGATAAGAATTGCGCCCTGTGGAGGCTAAAGAAATCAAATCGGGAGATCGGTTTTTATGGGAGCTATATCTGCTTAAAGACTGATTTAGAACATATTTAGCATGTATGTTAGAGGTTATAAGAACAGTTACTGTCCAATATTTCAACCAAATCGGTTAAGAACTACGCCCTCTAAAGGCTCAAGAAATATACTCTGGAAATCGGTTTATACGGGAGGTATATCAGGTTATAAACCGATTTGGATAAGAACTACGCCCTCTAAAGGCTCAAGAAATATACTCTGGAAATCGGTTTATACGGGAGGTATATCAGGTTATAAACCGATTTGGATCATACTTGGCACATTTGTTTCAAAATTTCAAATTTAGTTCAAAATTTCAGCCCCATCGGATAGGAATTCCGCTCTCTAAAGGCTCGAGAAGTTTAATGGGAAGATCGATTTATATGGGGCTATATTAAAACATGGACCAATGTGACCCATTTACAATTCCAATCGACCTACACTAATAGGAAGAATTTCAAGCTTTTACGTTTACTCCCTCAAAAGTAAGCGTGCTTTCGAAAACTGACAGACGGACGGTAGCCAAATCCGTCGACTCAGGATGTCAAGACGATCAAGAAATGTGATTTTTTTAAGAGCTATAGGAAAGTTAAAAAAAAAAAAACATAAAATTCAGAAAAATGCATGAAATCTTTATTTGAATCGTTAGTACGGTCCATATAATTTACTGTTTGACGATTATTTCATGCAAATATTGATCGTGACTGCGCTTCAAATGGTCGGTCCATCCGCTTAGTTAAATTTTGGCGTACTCTTTCAAACATTTCGGCAGATATCTCACCAATAAATGCTTCAACGTTTCCTTTCAATGCGTCAATTGAAGCGAGTTTATCTGTATAGACATGAGCTTTAACATAGCCCCACAAAAAATAGTCTAAAGGCGTTAAATACCACGATCTAGGCGAACAATTGACCGGTCCCGAACGTGAAATAAAATGTTCACCGATCTCTCTTCTCAATCAGTCTATTGTTATGTGCAAAAAAAAAGTTGGATATCATCTCATGATAGCGCTCACCAATCACAGTTATGTTACGATTCGCATCATCTTTGAAGAAGTACGGTCCAATGATGCCACCAGCCCATAAACCGCACCAAACTGTGACTTTTTCTGAATGCATTGGTAGCTCTTGTAATGCTTCTGGCTGATCTTCACTGCAAAATCGACAATTCTGCTTATTTATGTACCAATTGAGCCAAAAATAAGCTTCGTCGCTCAATGGAAGAAGCGCGCGAAGGACTTTCTTAACAGAGCACGCATAAAATTCAATAATTTGCAAGCGTTTCAATAATTTATAGACCAAACTGAAGATGTTTGACAGTGAAACAAAACACGAAACGTGCGTGAGCTGTTTAAACGAGTGTTGCCAGAAAGATAATAGCCCAAAAATCACCCTTTATATGTACATTGTTAAGTCTCAGATCAATATTTCGACGTTTTACAAACAGAATAACGAAATCTGTGTTATAATCCTATCCAATGGTGGAAGGTTTAAAAACGTGCCGAATCTTGGGTGCCAACTACCATGGATCGCGCTAAAAATGTATCCTTATTAAAACAGTTGGTTTTTCAATTATTTTGAAACAACCAAATCGGGAATTAGTTGCGGCTTCTGTGGTCTTAAGAATTTATATGGGGGTATCGGTATTTAAGGGGGCCTAAATCAGTAAATAGGCCGATTCGGGTCATACTTGGCACGGATGCTGGAAGTCATTACAGAAGTTTTTGCGGCAAATTTCAGCCAAATTAAGGGAACAATTGAGGTTATATTTGGTTATTGGTTTATATTTGTGCTATATCCAAATCAAAACCGATATGGGCCATTTGCTATCACCAATGAATTACATCCATAGAAGTAGTATCGGTGCAAAATTTCAAGCGGATATTTCTATTCTTTCGAACGCCATCGTGATTTAGACGGACGGAAGGACGAACATGACTAGGTCGACTCCGAATTTCAGGACGATCAAGAATATATATAATTTAAGGGGTTTCACATCAATATTTTGAGGTATTACAAACGGAATGACTAGATTAGTGGTTATGGTGGTGGTTACAAAAATTGGTTAATGAACTTGGCTAATGAGATCCATGGTGTAAAATATTCGGTATAAAAGGTTCGAATCAGTCGCCCTCAGTACGATTTTACTTGTTATACCCTCAATGAGAGGATGGGGTACACTAATTTCTTCATTCCATTTCTTATATTTCGATATATTCGCCTAAGACCCCATAAAGAATATAAATTCTTGATCCTCATGACATTTTAAGTCGATCTAGTCATGTCCGTCCGTATATTTGCGCAATTGTTATCCAATTTGGTTGAAATTTTGCGTGATGTGCTTTGTTATGATTTCCAACAACTGTGCCTATTATCATCTAAACCGGTTTACAACCTGAATAACCTGATATAGCTGCCATATAAACCGATCTCCCAATTTGACTTTCTGAGCCTCTTAAGGGCGCAATTATTACTAAATTTGGCTGAAATTTTGGAGGTGATATTTTTCTATGACTTGTACGTATCGGTTAATAACTTAATAAATGCGATCCATGGTGAAGGGTATATAAGATTCGGCCCGGTCGAACCTAGCACACTTTTACTTGTTTTTATATATTTTTTATTTTTAATCATTTCTAATGCCGATATTCTTTTTATGATTGCTGATAAAGTTGACAGGTTTCATATGTGGGTTTATTAACTCTCTGAGACTTTTAAGTATGAGAGTTTTAGTTATAAACCGCAAAATACCACCGAAATAATGTTATAAGTAATAGTTAAGTTGTGCCAAAAATATGATAATGAGTTCGTCCACTTAAGACTTTTTAAGATATAGTAAAAGTGGCTAAAGAAGAGAAAAAAAGTTCTAAAAACTCGAACTTTGAATGAAAGTGAATTCTGCGATACAAGAAAAAGTTTCCTGCATTCCTAAGGGAATATCTTTATGGTGAATATTAGTGAAAATGGAATGTAGTGAATGTGGAATGTCGCGGCCATAAATGTTATAAAACAATAAAGTTTTTCTTAAGTGGAAGTCATTTAAAATGTATACAACTTTATCATATTGGGACACACTAATTACCGTCACGCTCCCCTGTACGCTATCACTCAAATACTCCAAAAGAACTTGTATACTTGTGTTTTAGATATTGTAACATTTAATAATCAATCACATTGAAGATAAAATCCGCTTATTTACAATATATTGCCAAAATAAGTTTATTCAATGGCAAATACTGTCACAAAAAGTGTATTTCGTCGCAGTGCTTTGTGCCACCTTTGATAGTTTATCACGACCAACTCATTAATGTTAAACTGATATTGGTGAAAAAAGCAAGGTGCCTGCAATCCCAAGCAAAAAAGTTCCTCAGTATGGATAGTTGGCATGTAAGCGAAATGCATGTCCTCTATCTAAAGCGAAAGTGTTGATTTTCCTCTAGTTAACTTCCGAATAGATACAACTAACAAGTTCTCTTAATAAATGATCCAGTACACATTAACGCCCCCCCTTCTATTACCTTCAAATCTCAAAAAGCAGGTGTGCGTGCTGTCATTCATGCAAGCACTCACTATCTCTAATGCAGTATTTATATATTTACGAAGAAATTTATAAGAGCTATATTATCAATCAGGTAAGTGCTGGCTGTATAAATAATGTGTATGTACAAAAAATTTATTACCGATTTGCGTAATACTGAACAGTAATCTATATAATAAACGCTCTCGGAAAATAAAATACTTCAAATGCCAAAGATAGTTTCAATAATTCAAATACAGTCCAAAGTGGATAAGTGTAAGGTCGGAACGTCATTGCGGCTCTTCCTGTCGAAAACGCACTAGTTTTCGAAGAAATGAGGCTTGCCGCTCGAAATTGTGACAAAAAGTTTTTATTGATGAAGATTGACTGGGATTTTGAATGGACCAAACCGACCCATGTTTAGATATACGTTTCATATGAAGCGATTTGAGCATTAATAGGGCGCAATTTGCAACCAATTTGTTTGAAATTTTCCATGGGGTGTTCTACTATAACTATCAACATCTGTACCGAGTTTGGTCTGAAATGGTCCAGAACCTAATATAGATTTCTCATATACACCGATGTTACTTCCTCCCTACTTCAAGAGGCGTCAAGGAAGTTGTCTAGTTGGAGAAAGGGCATCCGGCCTGGGAGAACCTCAGACAGTTTGAGCTGGAAGTTTCTACTATGTGATGAAAACTGGGCCTTTCAGGGGACCTGTTCTCTATGGATTAGAGTTGCCGCTTTCTCCGAAAGCCAAGTATCTTAGCGTAATTCTTGACCATCTTTTTCTTTATCTTTATTACTGAAAGGGAGTAAAAAGGAGGTCAATATAGTTTTCGGTATCACAACGAGACACATAGGACTACGAGCTCACTTTTGTAAAATCGTTGCGGCAAGGTATAGCATGTGTAGGGCATGCAGGGAAGATGATGAAACGTTGGAGCATTTCCTATGTCATTGACCGGCTTTCGCGTCTAGTCATGAATGGATTGCTGTCATGTTCTCATCGCGATACTGATTCAGTGAACCTTTCTTCGTCTTACAAACGAACAACACTTGCAAATTAGTGAATTTTATTATCAAAAGGCGTGCTCTGTTATGAAAGTTCATCGCGCACTTCTTCCATTAAGCGACGAAGCTCATTTTTGGCTCAATGGTTACAAACATAAGCAGAATTATCGATTTTGGAGTGGAGATTAGCCAGAAGCATTGCAAGAGCTATCAATGCATCTAGAAAAGTCACAGTTTGGTGCAGTTCATGGGCTGGTGTCACAATTGGACCGTACTTCTTAAAAGATGATGCGAATCGTAACGAAACTGTGCATGGTGAACGTTGTTGTGAGATTATATCCAGCCTTCTTTTGCTCCAAATGCAAGAGCTGGAGTAGTATGACATGTGGTTTAAACAAGACTGCGCCACATGCCACACAGCACACGTAACAATGAACAAACAAATGGCAAACTTGGTTTGGCTGTTGGAGACCAAAGTGGATTTCATTGTGCAAAATTTTAGCCAAATCGGATAAGAATTGCGCCCTATAGTGGCTCAAGAAATAGAATTGGGAGATCTCTTTATATTGGAATCATATTTGGTTATGGGCCGATTCAGGCCATATTTAATTACTATATTAAAGGTCATACAGGAGGTCGTTGTGCAAAATTTCAGTCAAATAATTTCAGTCGGATAAGAATTTCTGCCTCTAGAGGCTCAAGAATTATAATCGGGAGATCGGTTTATATTGGAGCTATATTAGGTTGTAAACCGATTTAGACCATACTTGGCGTAGTTGTTGATGGGTCAAACCAAAACACTACATGCAACATTTCAGTCAAATCGGATAATAACTGCGTCCTCTAGCGGATTAAGAAGTCAATATCCGAGGTCGATTAATATTGGAGCTATATCAAGCTATGAACCGATTTGGACCATACTTGGCAGAGTTGTTTTGGAAGTCAAAATAAAACACTTCATGCTAAATTTCAGCCAAATCAGGATAAGAATTGCGCCCTCTAGAGGCTCAAGAAGTCAAAGTCCGATATCGGCTTATATGGCATTTACAATCACAACCGACCTTCACTAATAAGAAGTATTTGTGCAAAATTTCAAGGACCTAGCTTTACTCCTTCGAAAATTAGCGTGCTTTCGACAGACAGATGGACGAACATGGCTAAATCGACTGTTGGGTCTCAGATCAATATTTCGATGTGTTGCAAACGGAATGACGAAACTAGTACACCTCCATCCTATGTTGGAGGGTATAAAGACATGCCGTGTGAAAACGGGTAGAGATATCTGTTTGAAATTTGGAATGTTTAAAGGTGAGTAGTTAGCGAGATCGTGTGCAAAGGCATCAGGATATCCGGGCTTCTATTGGCACCACGCTATTTCGAAATTTTATTTTGTTTTTGCTGGATAGTGCTCAAAAATCTCTACATAAAGCCAGCTAGAGGTGACAATATCTCAGCTGGTTTCGGGGATATTCAACTTTAATTTTTTTTTTTTTCAATTTTGACCGAGACCTACTTCGTATTTCGTAACCTACGAAGGCATTGTGGTTCAATTTTTATAACCTCAACCATAGGATGGGGAGTATACTAATTTCGTTATCCCTGTTGTCTTTCCGGACTACTTAGAAGCCTAAAGTGATTGACTGGGCGAAGGTCACGCCTGTGAAAGTTTCTCTCCGACGTTCCCGATTTTCTTTTTTTTTTTGTCTTGTAAATGCAAACTTGTCCATGAACATTACATTAAGGAACAGGGGCAAACTTTTTACATATCAATGAGTGGTGTCCGATTCAAGTATAAGCTCAATGATAAGCGACTTCTTTTTTATAGACGTGTCGTAGAACATCAATGCCACACCTGTGTGGGGCCAAGGTTTACATGGCTACTATACCGAATGGTACAGTACTTCACAAATATCACCAGCATTACGAAAGGATAACCATCGCTGAAAATTTTTTTAGAGTCATAGGCGGACATGCTAACCTTCGTTTTCGTCTTTTGTGTTGATTTACTCATCCCTTCTCTTTGTCGCTATAAGTATATAGAACATCTGCTGTGTGTGTCCGGCACTGGCAGACAGAAGGAGTTCCACTTTAGGTTCTCATTTCTTTGAGAAGTTTCTGATTTAACGGATGTCAACATGCGCAAGTTTTTGGGGTTTTTAAAGCGATTTGAATGGTTCAACTGTTGGAATTAGAAGACATCTTCCTTCTCCTGTGCTATCACAATGGACGAAAACGTCTTAGTGCGTGGTCCGATTTGGCTGAAACTTTGCATGTGGTATTTCATGTTCTGTTACGACTTCCAACAACTGTGTCAAATACTGTCCAAATCAGCCTAAAACATATATAGCTCCCATATAGACCGGTCGATCATCCTTGTTTGGTTTCTAGAAGTTTTAATTTTTGCTGGTTTGACAGAAGTTTGGTATGTATAATAGAATTATGCCCTTCAACTCAGTTTATTTTGCATAAATTTTTAGCAGAATCCACGGGTTTCCAAGATTCGGCCCGGCCGACCTTAGCACGCTTTTACTTTTTTTCCAATTAAAAATGTACTATCATATATCTTCGAGTGAATGTTAAAATTCCATTTCCTCTCTGTAAATTTCAATACAGAAGCAAAAGCTTTTTATCAAAAATTCACTGTTAACGTAACATTGGGAGAGAGAGAGAGAGAGCTTTACGTTTAGAAAGCAACATTGTTTCGTACTGCTGTTAATGGTCAAGGCAATCATGTGTGTTTGTTTGCTTGGTGTTCCAAATTTTTGGGCGAATAACATCAACAGTTAATTTTAGAACTTTCCATATGTGAATTTGAACGCATTCACATTTTGGCGTTCTAAGGCCGTTGATAACGGTCAACTTTAATTAACTATTCAAAATGCATGATGCATAGTCAAAACGAGAAACTCACTTCTGGACAACAAAAAAATGAATTCAAACAAGTAAGTAATGAAAAAAATCGACCATGGGGGCTATTTTTATAAAAGTATATAAAAAAAAACCTAATCGAAATATGGGAAGTTTGTAATAAATAAATTTTAGGGTTATACGTAATTTGCTTACATAGATGAGAACACACACCTATAATTTACTCTTTAATCCTGAGCCAATAAGAGATCCGCTATTTTTTCGTTTTTAATTTGCATCCCCGGTCACAATGCCCTTTTAATGTCCCCTGTTAAAAGTTAAAGCGAATAATGACATTCCGATATTCACATTCTACGCAAAATGTTAATGTGTATCGTTCGTTGTTCTCATGAATGTTGGTTGTGGTTGGACTCGCACTCAATTCGCCCATCTATTTCCCTACCACTGGAGACAACCGAATTGAAACTTTACTAGGTCGTTCGTTCTGTGGTCTTCGTCGTCGTTTTGGTTGTCATCGTCGGATATTCATTGACGTAGCCTAAATTGTTATGGTTTTGGCTTTGCTGCTGCTCTTTTATATCGCCCATACGATTTGCAATAACCCTACGTTAGCGCCACGCGACACACCCCCTTGACGTTGCGACGTAGTAATTTAAGCATCGGCATACAAAAACAAAAACACAGATATCGTCATCAGCAAAGACAATGCCAATAACGTTGAGTACACAAATGTAGTATGCAAATATGGGGTTAGATTGGTGACACAGTGGGATGATCATAACAAAATAAAATTAAAAAAATTATTTAAATTAAAATAATAAATATAAAACAATACAAAATAAAATAAACAAAAATATCAAAGAACAAAGAATTAATGAAGGACATAGAATAAAAAATAAGAAGTAAAAATAAAATAAAAACAAATTTAGCAGAAGTAAAATAAACAAGTAAAAATACCTAAGTTCGGCCGGGGTGAACTTTGATAATATGATATAATTAGAAACATTTTCGTATTTATCGGATAATAAATACGCAATGTTTGGGTGAAAGATATTTAATCGGGAAATCTGATTATATGACAGGCATATCAAAATATGGTCCAACAGGAACTATTCTCCGGAGAGACGACTGATGCCCTAACACTGTAGGGTAACACTGTAAGCGCCAAATTTCAGCGAAATCGGATGAAAATTTGGCTTTTATGGGCTCAAAAATTTAAATCGGGGGATCGGTACATATATGGCAACTACATCCATATATAGGCCGATTTGGCCCATATTTGGTAGCGATGTCGAGGGTCTAACAAAACTATCTGTACGAAATTTCAGCGAAATCAGGAAATAAATGCAGTGATTGCGACGCTCTCTGTTTTGGCTGGCTGCAGGGTTGCCAAGGCCCTGTGGCCGTGGTTCTTCATAACAGGGACGTCGATTATCCTTAAGCTGGGGACCTTAGGTTGTTGTTATCACGCTACAGCCTTTAAAAATGAGGGTACTGAACTTAAATTCCGCGCAGATCAAAATTAGTTTGGATATGGCGACATAAAGACGAACCTTTCCAATTATGGTCTCAAGCCCATAAATGTTAATTTACTGCCCGATTTCACTGACATTGGAACACTAAAGTGAATATGGTGTAAATCAAACATTTTGATGTATCTGTCACGGAGACCGAACTGCCGATTTACTCTTAAAGCACCCATAAAAGCTGCATTTATTGCTCGATTTAGCTGAAATTTGGAACAGTTAGTTTCACTAGGCCTTTCGAATATGGTCCTTTCAAACCAGATATGGCTGCCGATTTAGGATCTTAAGGCCACAATATCCGCATTTATTATTCGATTTTTCTGTCTTATATTAAATCGCTCGATATCTTTACAGAATATGATCTAGATCGCACCGTATTAAGATATAACTGCCATACAGAATGGTCTTCCCATGAGGGTCTTGAGCCCATAAATGGAGCATGTATCACCAGAATAAGCTGAAATTTAGAACAATGAGTTGTAGTTGGGCTCTCGACATTTTTGACCAGTATTGTCCAGATCGCGCCATATTTCAATATATGTAATTGTCATATAGCTAGATTTCTCTATATAGGACCATAGGCTTACAAAAGGTTATAGGCTTACTACTGAGCCAGTATAGACTTTATAGCCAACATGCCTGGTAAAATAACAAAAATTGAGGTATATCGAGGTCCTAAATGAAGGACCGGACTAATTTTGCTAATATTAAATTCTGCTAGCTGAAATCCTAAGATTAGAAAAGGATGATATGCCGGCAATTTAAAATCAGCTCATAATGAACATTTATTTTTCAAAATTATATTTCGAGTTAATAATGACGAAATCAATGTCCTATAGCCTATTTGAAGCCTCCAGGCTATTTTATGCTCTTAAAATGTTTAACTTTGTTAAGCGAATTCAAATTCCAACAATACGTATGTTAATTAACCACAATAGAGTTCTATTGAACATAATTTTGGATCATTAATTCGTATTTGCATTAAACTCAACACAATAACAATGAATGATGCTACAATAAAGAAATCATTTCAATGAAAAAATTAAATTTTTTAGCAACAAAAAAATAATATAAACTGGCAAGCGTGTCAGTTTACCCCCAAAATTTACCATCATAAAATTTTTTTGTTTACGATGGATGATGTAGTCGCACCAAAAATAACTAAAAAAAAACGAACAACATTTAGTCAAACTCTTGTCCCTTACCAAAGGCACCTTGAGGTCACATTGCAATGCCCTTGTGCCTGAATGAAATGTCGGTTTAGTACTCATATGTATTGTACTTTGACAAAATAACAGGAAGAGAAGGAAAAAGAATTGAAGTAAAGACGGGCAGACGATTAGTTGCTTTGTAGTTTCCCTGTTGTATGTATATGCGCCCACTCGCATTGCCATTGAATGAGGAGTAATATAACAACGCAATATATTTCGTTGAGGTGTGCTATGTCATGCTATGTGGCGCTTCATGTCCACAAATGGATCTACAGGTTATCTTGGTAAAAATTCTAACATAGTCGCAGTAATGATTATGCTTGTGCCACAAAATCCTTTACGTTTCGTAAAAAGAAAACAAAGGTGTAAAAAATAATTGATAATTTTAATTCTATAGAAATTTTGGCCATAATATTATATCGCAAGAAATTTTTCAACATTTTAATTTTCTTAGAAAAGTTTACCAAAAAATATTTTTCACTAAAAAACCAAGATTTTTTTAAAGAATTTTGTTTTTGCTTAGAAATGTTGTCAATAATTTAATTTTATGAATAGTTTTTAGCAAAATTTTGTTTTCATAGAAAATGTTGTCAAAATGTCATTTTCATACAAAATTTTGTCACAATTTTATTTTCATAGAAAATTTTGTCAAAATTTTATTTTCATAAAAAATAGCTGAACCGGCCCGCTCCGTTGCGCCATCTTTTACTTTATAGGGAACTTAATTATCCTTTGAATATTTGTGTTCGCCTTTCAAAGAGAATTTGTGCTCTTTGGCGAAAGTGTGGCCCCAAACACTTGGTCGGACAATTGGATATCACATACGTTTTCTAATCTTAAATAACTTTCATTTAAAGCCCTTATTGGCGTGATTGGTCTATATATGTATTTGGTAGGTTTTGGAGATGGGGCGCAAAAAAAAAAAAATTCAAGATTCTATTCAGCCGTTTTTGAGTTTATAAGGAACTGGAGCAAACAAACAAACCGATAGACTCTTAAAATATTTTTAACAAAATCAAAGAAAATCTCTGATCATTGAGCTCATAATCATTTGTACCATGGAAGTTGCGTAATTGTCGCAGAAAAAAGACTCTCATTACACAAAAACACATGCATTGGGAAAAAGTACAGCTAATAGACAGGATAGTCGAGCGTGGTTTATGTGGTAATTGTATCATAGAGGCATTTTCGCAATTAATACGATTCAAATACAACATACCAACGCACGGTCCTCGAAGCCATAACACCTAAACGAAACGTGTCCTATGCTGGTTGGTGTGTTGCTATCTCTGGCTTTTCTTTTCCATTTGCAACGAAAATCTTCGATCATTGAGCTCGTCTCGAAAAAGAAACAAACAAGGATTGTAAGATTTAATGATCTTCGCCCTAACAAGCAAAAAACTTGAAAATTAAACAATTATTACTAAGGCTTGTCTCATGGTAGGAAATTTAAAGAATAATACCGCGAGCAACCTCAATTAAATTCCTATATTTTATTATTATTTATTCAGAAAACCGATAGGTTGTCATCAACTTTGACCACTCTGCCCTCTCTTTGTTCGTGTTGGCGTTTCCATTCAGATCCAATCGTAAACAGCCAGTAGAGGGCGCTAAAGTAAATGTTATTGCTTCTCGCTTGGAGTGGCTTATAACATTGATCATCATGTGGTAGTTGTCTTTAAATAACTATGTGACTACCTATTAAATATTCATTATTTAGTCTTCTTTTAATCAATTCAAATTGTCATATTAATCGATTTTCTGGTCTAAGGAACTAATTTGCCAGGCCATATATTTGGTAGCCACATTTGCGCAGATGAGTACATGGCCACCTGTTCCGCTGAACGCCTGGATTCTAAGCCTGTCGAGAACATTTGAATAAGCTTTCTGATGGTCATCACCACACCATTGGTGGTGACACTTCTTAGTAATAAAACCATGTAATACTTTTGAACAAAAACGTGTTGTCAGCGGCGCGTCATTTGAACTTACCTGGGAATGGTCCCTTGTTGATGAGCTAAAATTTTAATAGAAAAATATGATTGATATGTGAGATACATCCCTGCTGGTACTGAGGTGGCCACAGTGGCGCTAAGGTTTGCATCTCCGCCTATGTCGCCGAACGAATCGTCAATATTTTGGGGGTATGGCGGCCTACATTGTTTTATTTCCCTAAATTAATTAAATCACACAGTATCTTGTTGGGTCATTATAATTGGTCGACTGTTTTAGGGTGAGGTGGTCCCCTAGATGCAGACTAAAGATATCAAATTCGCAGTCCACAACCTCATATAATATATCGAACCCCATATTGTCGTGATAGAACTATACAGCCGTTTGGTGGGGAGCGTCAATAGGAGGGTCGTCCGCCACACCCTTCTGCCATTTGAGCACAAATTAGAATGTCGCACTCCACTCAAAATTAACTATCCCTTGATCCCCCATTGCCTTAATAGGTCAATTAACATATTTGAGGCGCTTTTAGAAGGTAAAGCACCACCTAGATAATTGGACACAAATTTTAATGTCATATTCGTAATCTATTCCCGAATATTTATTTGTAATTTTTTTTATTTGTAATTTATTTATTTACACCCGCATAACAAGAATATAAAATTCTTGTAATCAAAGTGCGGGTAATATCTCCAACAATTGTACATAGTAAACACTTAAAACTATGAATCTATAGCTATACAATACATCACAGATTTTCATCAACTTAATGCAGTAAAATGTTTCCAAAGTCTGGTTTTAAATATTGCCGAGTTACTGAGTAATTGCAGATCGTTAGGAAGTGGGTTCCAGAGACGTACAGCGAATATGAACATATGCCATTCAGAAATAAGCCTCCGATAAATTTTGGGAATAATTTTTTTACCTCTAATAGATCTGGCGAATTCAATAAATCCATACAGATATTGTGGTGCCTGCGTGTAGATCAGTTTATGCAGGAAGGTAAGCGATCTCAGGTACAACAAGTGCTGTAAGGAGACGCCATACAGAGATAAAGAGTATTCAGAGATGGAATCGCGCCGTCTCAAGCCAAATACATAACGAGTAACGCTATTAAAAAAGGTGTTTAGCTTACGTCTACTTACCGAGTCGCAATTAGCAAACAACTCACAGCTGTAGAAATGCCAGGAACAAGATAAGTATTTGCCAAGTGAGACCTAACAAAGAGTTCTCGTTGACAAAAGACGACATTTGCAAATACAACTATTTCTCAAAGACCTTTGACAAGTAACAAAGAATCGCAATTGGTCTATATTCCTTGGAATTTTTAGGCAGTGGGATGACTTTGGCATGTTTCCACGCTAATGGAAAGTAACTCGTGGTCAAAATCCTATTGAAAACATACATAGGTTACATGAGGAATAATAAGGGAGAGCAAGAGTCTTACAAATATAGGATCAATTCCATCCGATCCGACAGCGTTTGACTTTACAGTCGCGACGCACTCAAGGACATCGGTGGGACCAATACAGCTGAAGCCAAAACCAGAGTCGTCATCGAGAGAGGGGGAGATATTGAAGCCATAGAAATTGGGATCAACCGGGATTTGTGGGACATTAACAAATGCATCGTTAAGCCCATTGATGTCCAAGTTTGTTGAACATCTATTAGTATCTTTCCCAATTCCTATGTCTCGAATAACCTTCCACGTTCTCTTGGAGCCTATTGCAGAAGTAAAGCGTCTGTAATAGTAGTCTTTCTTCGCTATCTTAATCAACTTATTGACGTGGTCTCTTGCTGAGCGAAAGGCATCATGTAACTCAGGCGTCCTGAAACGTCTCCACCTGCGATGCGACATATTCCTCTCGTGAATAGCCGAACGAATATCCCGGGAGAACCACGGTTTCGATCTTTCATTTGAGTCCCATATTGATATGTACGTCCAATATGTACCCATTTTTTAATACCATATTCGTATTCTACTCTCCAATACCTTTTATTTGATACCTATATTGTCCCCATCGGTCCACTTTTGATTTTGGGTGGTATTTTTGGGGTAACGGGGGAGGGTCCGCCCCTTCCAATTTGAACAAATTATATAGGCTCTACCTCCTTCCTGACTATATTCGTAATCTACTACCGAATACATTTTATTCGAGCCCCAATTGTCCCCCTATTTTAGGGGGTTTTGGAGTCGGGGCAGCTCCCCAGGTACTTGGACCCAACTTTTGATATCAAAATTCGTTTTCTACTCCCGAATAGCTTTCGTTTGAGACCCATACTGTCCCGATCGATCTACTTTTATTTTTGAGTGGTACTTTTGGGGTGAGGGGAGGGTCCGCCCCACTTCTGATATGAAAAACTTATATAGCCTTTTGTTTCTTCCAGACCACTCCCCACAATCTGTAAAAATTGCTAGAAAATCGGTTCAAAAGTTTTTGAGTCTATAAGGAACAAACAAACTCACATACCCACAAATAAACAAACACAAATTTATTTTTATATGTATACATAGATCTTCTTTCACTTTTATTTTCATAGAAAAATTTTTCCATATTTTATTTTCATAGAAAATTTTGTTAAAATTTTATTTCCATAGAAAACTTTGTGAAAATTTTATTACCATAGAAAATTTTGTAAAAATTTTATTATCATACAAAATTTTATTTTTCCCTTTCACTAACAATCTGGCAACTTCCATCTATAACTGCTAGCATATCCATTTCCTTTCCTTAATACTAATAACAAACAAATGTGAAAAAAAGATAACAAAACTAGTTACCCCTACATACATGCCGGTCATTCAGCTATAATTACAGGAAAACAAGTTAATCTGCTACGTTTTTATTACCTATGAGCCTTAATTTTAACAAATTGCCTTCTACACGTCATTGTAATTAAGTCGATTTTATAAGATATATAGCGAAATGAGCTTTTCATTTAATTGCCAGAAGGAAAACGCATGATGGCAGGATAAACAAGTTACTGTTGTCTTTGATACTAATGTTGAGATCGCATTTCGTTTGATGGTATGAGAACAGAAATGAATGCGTTGCATGCAGTTGCCATTCGCAATACGTTCTTATGTTGTAGGCATGTACAAATATAAATACTCGTATTAATGACATGCAAGAGTAATTTTCCGCAGACTGGGTTTTTTTATCTCTTTCAGAAAAACTCAATGAATACAGAGTTTTTTATCTTCTATAATTCTATAGAAGGATTCCTTTGATAATCTCCGTGAATATCATATGTCAGGATTAAAGAAATATCTTCAAGTGTTAAGTTTTAATTTAAAGCACTGATAAGTTTTATATGCAATGCAACTGATAAGTTTTATATGCAATATAATGTCCATGACTTCAAGGATATTGTATAATTCTAATATACACTAAAACTATATAGGAAACCATTTCGTTATATAAGCGTACATTGCATTGTCAAGGGAAAAACACCGCTCAAACACAAAACAATGGTTTGCAACGTGTTATGGATACCATGAGTTGTACTTCAGCAAAAACATTTAAACGTTAATATGCTGATATTCTTTGTGGTAGCAGAGACACTGACACTGAAACTCTAAATAAGTCCTAATGAGACAGTAAGAACATAAAGCAATGAATAAAATCAAAAAATTTAATTGAATGATTGAAAAGAAGTCGGAGGAGGAGAAGAAGAAGAAGAAAGAGGAAGAGCTACCGTTCTGTGTTCGTTCTTCATCCCTGACACAAGTTTCGAGGTGTCCTTCACCACTTGATCTTTCCATCGGAGTTTTGGTCAAGAAATAATAACAAAAAGCTAGAAACATTTGGGCTGTAAATATACCTTGAAAACTATAATTCAAACAAAGAAAGGACCATATGCATAGGACTGCTGAAGAAGACTGTACCGGTTGCTCATTCCTTAGGCTGGAAAACCAAGTCACGTTTCATAAAAAGTGTATAGGCCAATCAGCCTCTCGTCCTTCATTCCAAAGACTCTCAAGAAAATGATAGACATGAATATCATACATCAAGTAAGCGTTAGATTTGTTTTGATTTGATTTGATTTGATTTCCCTTCCCATCCTTTCTAACAACCCCTTCATATATTAAGCAGCAGTCCTCTTCAACAAAGAGCAGAACTTTTAGCAGGCAGCCTTCTAGTCTAAAATTGCAAACGTTCTGCTATTGCAGCAGAACTCCTGCTGTAATGTTAGCAAAATTTACTGGTAACCGTTAGAAAATAGTGTTTGCTATTATCAGCAGACATTTTTCTATGAGTGTTGTGACATTTGTGAGTCATATTAAACTTCTCTGTAAAAGATCTCATTGTGAGATACTCCAATATAACTTTCCCCATTTTTGACCACAACCCTCTCTTGGGTTCCCTGATAAATAAAAACAAATTTCCGTGTCTTTATATTGTTGGAGTTCGTAAAAAGATTAGGTGTACATTATATTTAATACCAAACATTAAATTGGAAAGAAATATTATTTGTTTTTTCTATCTTCTAGAAGTAGCACATCAAAATATTGTGATTTTATGAAAGTGATAGTTTTCACACTATTTTCTAAATAATAAAATTTTTCTTTGGCTTATCTTACGCAAATTTGTAATTAAAACACTACATGCAACTTTTTGGAGAATATATTACTTATATATTGTTCTCTAGCGTCAAAATAATCCGCAAATTATTTTTTCAATATAAATTAATAATATACAGCCTTTATACAAGCATGCGAATGTTCGCCAAGTAATTTGAACAAAACTTGAATGACCAGCATACATTAATATAAGAAGAAGTTATTGTAAATTAAACATCATTTTGGGTTCCCCATTAGTAATTAGCTATATTGATGCCTTACTTGTATGTTCATAAGAAAAAAAAAACTCTTGTCAAAAGTCCTACGTAATATTTTCTTCTTTTTTAAAAACGAAGCAAACTGAATTTCTTACTTATTATGTGCATACGAAGGGTTTCATTTAAATGTTTTCTCTTTTTTATATTCCATGATCGGTTGATAATTGTCTTTAATTGCCCTTAATGTAGGTAGTCAAGAAATACAAATCGTATATACATTCTGTCTCTACATTTTGTGGATGTTAAAATAACAAAGAGCATTTTTGCAGCATAAAACGAAAATAATTTCTTATACATTTAAGAAAAGTTGAATGAAACCCAATTATGATAAGGAGCGGTTGGAGCAGTAA
Source organism: Stomoxys calcitrans (assembly GCF_963082655.1). Taxonomy (NCBI): domain Eukaryota; kingdom Metazoa; phylum Arthropoda; class Insecta; order Diptera; family Muscidae; genus Stomoxys; species Stomoxys calcitrans. Next base: position 14,214,842 of record NC_081552.1, on the reverse strand, counting down.
AAATCTTTAAAAGGTATTAAAAATAACCCACAGTGGCTCATTGGAAAAAAAAATTATGTATATATATATATTAACATATTGAGTATGCAAATATGTTAATGAAGTCAATTGAAGAAATGATATTTTCAATATGTGTATGAAGAAAGTTGTTTCAAATGAAGAAATTATATTTTCTTAATATGTTATTGTCGTTACTTCAGGTCAATAAATACACATTAATAAGTTATTGGTTCAAAACTTTTATTTTAAACCAAAACAATTTTTACTAATTCGTTATATGCGATAACAGATAAACTAAGTTAACTTTGTGTCAGTCCCTTGTACATAGTCATGTGAATTACTTACCTATTATAAATATATGCTAGTAGGAGAACTAATGGGCTTAGATCACTGCAAAGGCTACAGAATAAGGCGCTAAAGACGGGTTTCAACATCTTATTAATGTTTTCTACAATCTCGGTGTACAAAGACATATCACAAAATATCCTTCCATTACAGTTCTCTACAAAATGCAATTGTTTTGTACGTTTTTAAATTTATTGATAATATAGGACACCACACAATAAATCAAATCAAACCCAGTTTAACGCAAGAAACAATGTAAATCTTAAAACAATTAGATGTCGGTTGGAAACAACAAAACAACGCTTTAAGTATATGGGTAGCATGGAGTTCAATTTGTGTCAAAGTTGCAAAAAAAAAAAATAAGAATCGTCATCCAGAAACAATGATTTTTAGATTCTTCATGAAAATACAAATTATAAAGCATTCTGTGAATTGAGCAAAAATAGCATCTGTTCCTAATTCCTAATCTCTTTGGTTTGGCATAGGTTTGACAAAGGTTTTTTTCAAATTTAGATTAAGTTAACTTCTATATATATTTTTTAATGTAATGGGTAATGAAACTTAAAATGCGTTTTCTGCAAAATTAACTCTTTCGTGTTATGCCACTATTCAAGCACATGAATAGAGATGAGCGATGGATCTATATGGCATTACCATTCATATACGGCCTGATCTGAACCACATTCGACAAAGCAATGTAGAGGTCTACTAAAACTCACTATTTTAAATTTAATCGAAAACGGATAAAAAATTCTCCCTTTATGGCAGCTATATCCAAATATTGTCCGATCTGGACCACATCAATGAAAAGGTGTAGAGGGTTGAAAAAACTCACTGCTTCAAATCGAGAAATATATTCAGATCTAGATCGCATTCTACAAAAAGGTAAAGAGGCCTACTTAAACCCACTGTTGCAAATTTCATCAAAATTATGGGCTCAATACTCTTCACATGAAGTATATGTTGGGTGTGAGTACAACCCAAAGACAAAGAGTGAGAGTAAACTTAGGTTCATAACTTCTTTCCAAGACAAGGCAATATATAATGACTGTCGACGGAAGCAAAAGACGATGCTGTTTGTTCTAAAAATAGACAATTGTTTTTGTCAACCTTTAGCCGCGCACATTATAAACAAGTGGTTGGCTGAGTTAGGAGCGTATTTGGCTAGCAAAAGAGAAGACCCATGTTCAAAGCCCTGGCGGCAAAAGGTAAATGTAGCACTTATTTGGAAAAATGGTAAAAATAAGAGTTTAATAAAAAAAACAACATTAAATACACCATAAACAAAAAACAAGTAAGAGCGTGCTAAGTTCTGCCGGGCCAAATCTTTTATACCCTCCACCATGGATCACATTTGTCGAGTTCTTTGCGCGGTATCTCTTTTTAGGTTAACAAAGAATAATGATTAAAAACTGTTATGCTATTGGAGCTATATCACGTTATAGTCCGATTCGGACGATAAATGAATTGAATGATGAACATTGTAGAAATTATTGTATATAATTTCAGTCCATTCGGATAAGAATTGCGCCTTGTAGGGGCTCAAGAAGCAATATCGGGAGATCGGTTTATATGGGAGCTGTATCAAGCTATAGATCGATTCAGACCTTATTGGACACTTATGTTGACGGTCATGGGAGAAGCCGTTGTACAAAATTTCTGCCAATAGGGGCTCAAGAAGCAATATCGGGAGATCGGCTTATAAGGGAGCTGTATCAAGCTATAGATCGATTCAGACCTTATTGGACACGTTTGTCGACGGTAATGGGAGAAGCCGTTATACAAAAATTCTGCCAAATCGGATTAGAATTGGCACTCTAGAGGCTCAAGAAGTCAAGATCCCAGACTGTTGGCAGCTATATCAGGTTATGTACCTATTTGCACCATACTAAGCACAGTTGTTGGAAGTGATACCAAAACACCGCGTGTAAGATTTCGGTCAAATCGAACGAGAATTGCGCCCTCTAGAGGTTCAAGAAATCCAGACCCAATATCGGTTTTTATGAACCGATTTGAACCACACTTAGCACAGTTGTTGTGTGATACCAAAACACCATGTGTAAAATTTCAGTCAAATCGAACGAGAATTGCGCTCTCTAGAGGTTCAAGAAGTCAAGACCCAAGATCAGGTTATATGGCAGCTATATCAACACATTAACCGATTTGGTCCATTTACAATTCCAACCGACCTCCACGAAATAATAGTATTTGTGCAAAGTTTCATGTGCCTAGCTTTACTCCTTCGAAAGTTGGCGTGCTTTCGACAGACAGACGGACGGACGGACATGGCTAGATCGACTTAAAATGTCATGACGATCAAGAATATATATACCTTATGGAGCCTAAAACGCATTTTTCGAGGTGTTACAAACAGAGTGACGAAATTAGTACAACCCAATGCATAAAAAAAACAAGAAAACGCGTGCTTAGTTCAGCCGGTCGAATCTTGGGACCCCGACCATGGCGTCTGCTAAAAATGTATACAAAATATATTAAGTTGTAGGGCATAATTTTATTCTACATACCAAACTTCTGTCAAAGCACCAAAAATTAAAGCTTCTAGGAACCGAACAAGGATGATCGATAGACGGGAGCTATAGCAGGTTATTCAGGTTATTTCAGCCAAATCGAACAAAAATTGCGGCTTCCAGGGGCTCAAGAAGTCAAATCGGGAGTTCGGTATATAAGGGAGCTATATCTAAATCTGAACCGATATGGCCCATTTGCAATACCCAACGACCTACATCTCTATTAATTATCTGTGCAAAATTTCAAGAGACGATCAAGAATATATATACTTTATGGGGTCTCAGACGAATATTTCGAGGTGTTACAAACCGAATGACTAGATTAGTTTACCCCCATCCTATGGTGGTGGGTATAACAATAAACCGAGCATTCTAAAAATTAAGAAAAAGAGGCCTGTTTTCAGCGGTATTTTAAAAGGCATTATTTACGCACTCTTTCCACAGACCTTATATCAATACTAAAAGCAGAAGTGAAAGGTGGTGCCCTCTTCGCCAATGGCACGTCGTGTACATTTGAAAGCGAGCGCGTATGTCTTTGGAATGCCTCCAGACTTCTTTGCAGGCTTTATAAAAAGCCTGCTGCACACCTCTTTCCGCCGCTGCGTAGGTCATCAATATTCCGCATGCATTTTGTTATACTATATATTTATGGTATTGTGTCTACTCTCACCCTTTCGTTACTCCTCGCCAAGGCAACAACCTTAGTTCATTTGCCCTGAATATAGGTTTATTAAAGAAACAAAAACAAAACACCAATGCAAGGAAAATCCATACAATAATACGCCTCCACAAGGAAAATGCTATAAAGTATGAAGATACTTTTCTTCTTGGCTAGAAGCCAAAATTTTCACAATTGATATAAAATGTGTCAAGGCAGGTGTCCTACAGCCAAACAAAACACTGAACAAAAAGTTGGCCCAAAATTTTAGATGTTTCCTTATTCATAGGATGTGAGCAATGAAAATGAACCAAACAACAAAAACTTTAAAATAAAGATGCTATCTTTAAATTTAATTTCCTATTTACTTACAGACATGACCATTCGTTTCAAGTTTTGATCGCTGGTTGATTCCTATTTGACTTCGTAGATGACAGCCAATTATTATTTTTTGAAAAAATTCTTGTTTTAAGCTGAACATCTTAACCTAAAAATCATTAAACATTTAAAGCGGCTCCTATTTACAAGGCTATTGCGTCCTTAACTACGGTTCGCTGTTGTCTTTTCATTTCTAACTTTCAACGATATCTTGACTCAAAGTTAAGGATTTATTAGGATGGAAAATATTTTTCACCAAAGGGAATGTTTTATTAATAAATTGGAAAATTGATCATCTTTAAATTAAGTTTGCTTATCTTGGCACGAATCTTTAAAATTAGGACAAAAATTTTTTCAGTGTAGAATCTTTAACCAAACATTGGGATAAATAAGACATTTATTTCAGATATATATGTGGGAAATATAAAAATAATTTGTATATTTAACAGACAAGGCAATATACATATTTTGGTGTAAAGATTATAACGGAATTTTAATATATTTTTGAAATGCTATATAATTTTCCCTAAAAATTTTAAATACATGTGTTCATAAAATTGTTTCTTGGAAGAAAATAGAGTATAGAATGGAATCGAAATGTATTCTTTGCTCGTTCAACATGCATAAAAAATTCAAAAAAGTATTTATATCAATGAATGAAAGAAGATCATGCTACTGTTGGTAATTGTGTCCCTCTTAGTATATACCTAAACTTAAGGAAGCTGGTGGCAATATTACTCCTAAAAATAAAAAAAAAATGGATGCGTTACTGTTTGTCGTTGGAGTACAACCAGACTGATTGTTTGTCCTTGAAGCTACATTATACCTTTACTTATCGTTTTGGATTTTTGTGTTTAAATGACTTTCAAGTTTTAAACAGAGTGCATTATTAGACAAGGAGGACTAAGCCTACTCCTGTAGGGCCATATAAGTTTGGTATATTCACAACTCTTCCTTTGTGCCTGATTCTGAAGGCTTAGCTTACATGTCCCTAGAGGCATACCCACAGATTCCAGTTTCCCAGGAATGTGTAAGGTAGTTCCTAGTCTCGCATTCTCGACTGCTTTACAATTCCCTGGGATATATCTGAGGCCAGACATCCAGAACAGGTGAATTATGAACTTTTCATCCATCTCATTCCGAGATCTACGATAGTCAAGGGAAAATAACACCTAAGACAAGAAACAAAGCTGTCACAGGCGAGAGTATGATCCAGTCAGCTAATTCAGGCCTCTACAGAACTCCAGAATGTCAAGAGGACCAAGTGCATGGAGGGAATCCAGGCAAGGAAAGATGTGTTTACCTATGTCTTTTCGCGATTGTGCGGCTATGACACAAAAGGTGCTCGACCGTCTCCAACTTCTCCTCGTAGTCGCACAATAATCAGAAATCAGACTCGCCTTATGCACAGCGCGACGTCAACACCTAAAGTTGCAATGACCATTCAGATCTCCTATCAGCGGTTTCAGATCATGTTTTCTTAGTCCCAGGATAAATGACGTAATACTGCGCGTAAACCTCGGACACAGGGCAACCGTTACTACTTCCGTTCAGAAGCCCATATGGCTCCTTGGATCTTAATGAAGACTCTAAGGATTTTAATGAAGACTCCTGTCGCGTTGCTTGTATCCAACTTAGGCCCCTTTGTGTATGCAGAGGTCCCGGGAAAGGACGAGTATCCGCAGCGCATAGATCCCTTTTCGCATGGTGTTGAGCGTCTCTCTAGCGGCACTCCGCATTGCTGCAGAGATCATCACCTCCGCTGTACCCTGTATCTTTTAGGTCATATAACGGCGAGCACAATTGTTCAGTGTCCGAAGCTACACCAAACACCCAAAGCTATGAATCGGCTACACCACCGCAAACTTCCAACACATCATCCCCGATCTAAGCCCCTTTCTAGTGAGTTGCGACTAAAGTAGAGACCATTTAGTTCCCCTCTGACCATTTTCTCGACGTACCTTCTCTAGTTCAGTCGCTGGTCAAGAATCACGTCCCGGTACTTGGCCTCCGGTGGGAGCGGGAGCTCTACCCCAAGTCGCGCAAATCCCCTGAAAACACCCAGCTTCCTGCTCCAGGTGAAAAGCAACAGCTCAGTGTTTTTGACCCTCGGCACTCCAGATAGCCTCCCATTAATAACTAGAAGACACAAAAGAGGGGATGAAGCCCCTCCATGCGGAGTTCCTCTATTCACAATCTTCCTAAACGCGCCTCGGAAGTGATGCGTTGGTAATGCGGAATTTCAGCATTGTGTCAACACAACTCACCAAAGGAGAGATCCTCCCTCCATTGCGGAGTTGCATGAACTCCAGCTTCACGATAAACCCACACATTAAACTGCCTTCTATTTCCAAGAAGGCCACCAAAGTGAAGTTGCCCATATCTTCACTTTGATGTAGCCTACAACATCATGAGGCACACTGCCGAACCAATTGATTCTTAGCGTAAGTGATAACCGCATCCCACCAAAGGGAGGAGACAACCCATAATATTAGGATATTTGAAATGAGGAATGCCTCGTTTTCTCCGCCTTCGCCTTCGGGACTAAGCCGTTTTCGAGTCGAGTGATTATTATTGATGAAATTTTTTATGTCTACTACCGTAGGATAGGGGGTATATTTATTTAGTCATTCCGTTTGCAACACATCAAAATATCAATTTCCGCCCCTACGATGTCTGTGTGTCCGTCCGTCTGGCTGTCCTTCAGTTGTAATCACGTTACAGCCTTCAAAAATTGAGATATTGAGTTGAAATTATGCACATATCCGTATTTTTTCAAAACGCAGGTTATATTTTTGGGCGGGCCAAATCGGACTATTTTTAGATATCGCTACCATAATAGGCGCATTTATCCTCCTGACACATGAAAGGGTTGATGTGCCTAAGCCCCTTGACGTCTGAACAGTTTTGTTAGAACTGCATTCTTAGGCCACGTCAGTTCTTATCAATGTTTAGGAGATAAAATGCTTAATGACATAGCCAGCGGCATTTAGCCTAAAATAGTCTAATCTTATGAGTTACCACATGTGGCGTTTGGTGATGTTTGTCCGCATGGTGTGATTAAATTAGAATATTTACATTAGAAGATCGTATTTTTAACTGCATTTTGGAATGCAGCTGCATTTCTTTAGGATGGTCTCAAATGATAGATATAGCTGCCATATAGACCTATTATTTGATAAAGGGTCTTAAAGCCATAACAGACGCATATATAACTCGACTTCGCTAAAATTTGAAACTGTAGGTTGTTTTGACCTCCCACACGAATATGGTTTAAATCGGACCGTGTTAAAATATAGCTGCCATAAAGACCGTTATGCCTAGTTAGGGTTTTAAGCCTATAACAGGCGTATTTAATGCCCGATTTTGTTGAAATTTGGAACAGTTGTTGTGCCACATAAACCGATATGGGGATTTAGGGTCTAAAGCCTACAAAAGACTGGTATATTTTGGGATTTAGTGAGTAGCACCTTAGTGAGTAGCAGCTATAAGGTGGAGCACCACCTTATAGCTGCCATATAGAGCAATCTGGCATTTAGAGTCCTTAGCCCTTAAAAGGTACATTTATTACCCGATTTCGATGAAATTTTAAATTTTGACTTGTATAAGGCTTGGAGGCCACCGCAGAGGTTAGCATGTCCGCCTATGATGCTACACGTCATGTCATGTAAAAACTTCTCCACAAAGAGGTGTCGCACTGCGGCACGCCGTTCGGACTCGGCTATAAAAAGGAGGCCCTTATCATTGAGCTTAAACTTGAATCGGACAGCACTCATAGATATGTGAGAAGTTTGCCCCAATACCTTAATGGAATGTTCTTGGGCAAATTTGCGTTTGCATAAGGCTTCTCGTTATCTAAAGCTCATAACTATGCACTTAGTGGTTTTAGTCATTTTCGTTTTATTGTTAACATTATTGTTTCTGTATTACATTATGTTGCATACTTTTGTGGAATAAAAATTGGAATAATGTATTCACAAACAATGTTGCCTATTTTTAGACAGCCACTCTCTTATTCAGAACAATTCACGTAATGTTTACTAGACATTAACCCCCTTATGCCTCGTTACTGTTTTTGATCGTTTTCTAAAAAATAACATTGAATTTAATATACATTGTCTTAATTAGCCAACAATCAAGCCTGTGCCAACTAGGTTTATGAATGGGAATTGGCAGCCCAATAAATGACCAAATAATGCCAAAAATTAAAGAATTTAGCCTTAGTGAAGCCTTAATCTAGTTAATCGTTTTTTGTTACTATTTGCAAATTCTTACAAATAGATAAATAAATTTTATTTGTGACCTTTGTGGTGTGTTTTAAATTCTAAACCAACTCAAAGTAAGCAAAATGTTATTTAGCTAACCTTGTAGTATGATATCAAATTTATTTTGTGTGTTTGTGTGTTTTTTTTTTCTTTTTGTTTGTTTCTAGGTTTTTGTAACACAAGCTTTTTTTGCAATTGTTTGCATTGAAAAGCATACTATTGGGTTGCCCAAAAAGTAATTGCGGATTTTTTAAAAGAAAGTAAATGCATTTTTAATAAAACTTAGAATGAACTTTAATCAAATATACTTTTTTTACACTTTTTTTCTGAAGCAAACTAAAAGTAACAGCTGATAACTGACAGAAGAAAGAATGCAATTACAGAGTCACAAGTTGTGAAAAAATTTGTCAACGCCGACTATATGAAAAATCCGCAATTACTTTTGGGGCAACCCAAAATATGGGAAATTGTTCACAATGTATTCAAGTATCTACAAGTATGGCGGTATGAGAGATTCCCGAAGCATAAATTTTTTTTAGAAAGCATTATTTTGTAACGTCTGGGGACAATAATATTTCTAAGAAGATTGTCAATGCTAGCTACATGTCAATGAATTGTTGGTGAAATTTTCCTCCAAATTAGTTTACTTTTCTCAATTTTTACGTTGTATTGGTAGAGTTTCAAACAAAATGCAAATTTGCCCATAAATATTCCATTAGGGAGCAGGGGAAAACTTCTCACATATCACTGAGTGCTGTCCGATTCAAGTTTAAGCTCAATGATAAAGGCCTACTTTTTATAGTCGAGTCCGAACGGCGAGCCGCAGAGCGACACCCCTTAGGGGAGAGGTTTTTACATGGCAAAGTACCCCTCAAATGTCGCCAGCATTAGAAGGGGATAACCACCGCTGAACTTTTCTTTTTCTGATCTCTCCACCAGTATTCCAACACAGGCGTTCCGTGTCAAAGAAAGACATGGTAACCTATGCGCTACGGTGGCCTCCAAGGATTCAAGCAAACGGTTATTATATACATGATATATGGTAAAAGGTCCAATCAATTTTACATTTTTTCATGGAAACGCCCATAATAACACCGGAACCCATTATTCCTACCCCAAAAAAGCTTTCATAAGACAATATCAATAGCAACAGTTACACACAGTATATCATATATCTTTTTAACTGCGCAACTAATTTATCATTTGATGTGGGTGCAAACGACAGCTTCAGAAAGAAATATACGAAAAAACCCAAAAATAGAAAATATCTACACTGAAAAATTAGCAATCTTAATGTAAAGATAATCAGTTTTCCAACTTTTTAAGGAAACATTACATTAGCTGAAAACCATTTTCCTCCATATTAAAAAAAAATTTTTTAAATGGTAGGTAAATAAATCCTTAGCTCTGCGTTTTGTTATTAAAGACAAACGTTTAAAATTAAGGTCATAATATTGTTGAATTTGGGACAAGATAACAGTTAACCGCACTCAAAGACGCTCAATAGTCTTACAAATAGAAACCTCTTTAAATGTTTAATTTTTTGTAGGTCAAGATGCTAAGTATTGTATAAAGAAGAATTTGTCAACAAATAATAATTGGACAGTCATCTATGAAGTAAAATAAGAATCAATCAGCGATCAAAATTTGAAACGGATGGTCATGTCCTTTATTAATTAGGAAATTAAATTTTAAAATAGCATTTTTTTTTCAAAGTTTAGATTCTTTGGCTCGTTTTTATTGCATAAGGAATAATCTTATATTTTGGGAGAACTTTTGTTTCAGTGTAACAATTTTATTGTTATCTATTTTCTCATATGCCGCAATATACGCAAACACTTTTTGTTATTATAAAAATAAGTCATATCTTATGATTGGAAAACAGTTTTTAAACAAGGTTAAAAATACAAAAATTTTTATCAAAATTTGAAAAGTGTTTCTTTCAAACAAATAGAAACGTGCTTTTACTAAATTTCTACCAAAAAGGCAAAAATTTAAATTAGAAGCCAAATTGGACCACAGACTTGGCACGATTGTTGAAAATCGTAAAAACACACTACGTGCAAATTTTCAGCCCAATCAGATGACAATAAATAATAAGGGCTTCAGAAGCTCCAGATGCAGGGTTATTGACCGATTTGGACCATACTTGGCGCAGTTATTGGAAGTTGTAACGAAGTCGTAGCACTACGTGCAAAATTTCAGCTCAATGGGATTATAATAGCGGCTTATAGGGCCTCAAGAATCCAAATCGAGATATCGGTTTATATGGGACCTATGTTAGGTTACTCATCGATTTGGACTGTACTTGGCACAGTTGCTGGAAGTCAATTCGTATTAATTCAGCTCAATCAGCTACAACTGCTGCTTCTAGGAGCTCAAGATCTCAAGTCAGGAGATCGATTAATATGGGAGCTATATCAGGTTATAAACCGATTGAAACCGTACTTGGCACAGTCATGACAAAAAACTATGTGCAAAATTTCACACCAATCGGATTACAATTGCGGCTTCCAGAAATCAATTCAAGAGATGAGTTTATGTGGGAGCTTTATTGAAATCTGAACCGATATGGCTCATTTGCAATCCCCAACGACCTATACCAATAAGAAGAATCTGGAAAATCGGCTAGCTTTACGCGTTCGACTGCCATCGTGATTTCGACAGACGGACGGACATGGCAAGATTGACTCGCAATGTACTATATGGGGTCGCAGATCAATATTTCGCGGTGTTACAAACGGAATGGCTAGATTAGTGTACCCCCATTCTATGGTGGTGGGTTTAAAAATGAATGTAAGTCAGTCGCTTTTGCAAAGACGGAAACAGGCAGACAATTGCTTTGGCCAAAGTGGCTATTGAGTGCCAAATTTTGGGTCTCACGCAGTTCCCTGGTGGGTATACATTTTCACTTGTTTCAACTGACATAGTTCTTAACAAAAATCAGAAGCATTAAGAGGGGATGACCACCGCAGAAAATTTTTTTCCCAGGATTCGGACTCAGGCGTTCAGCGTGATAGGCGGACATGGTAAGCTCTGCGCTGCGGTGGCCTCCTATAGTGGTGAGTATAAAAATCTGATAGAAAATAGGGTGCTAGAAGTTTTTCTCAAGAAACCATGGGCATAAAATTAATCGAAATTCTGTTTGATAATGGTTTTGAAACCCTAATTAATTTCTTCTATTCTATGGATGGTCTTCAGTTTATATAATTAATATTTTATAAGTAGATGGGGACAGTAGGGATACAACCATAAAATGTAAAAAAAAAATTCGTTTTCATATCCTTCACCAAAGGAAGAGGATATACTAATTACGTCATTCCGTTTGTAACACATTGAAATATTTATCTGAGACCCAACAATGTACATATATATATTCTTGATCGTTTTGATATTCCAAGTCGATTTAGCCATGACCGACCGTCCATCCGTCTGTCGTAGGCGCATTTGTAATTATATACAAATATTTTCTATTAGTGTAGGTCGGTTGGGATTGTAAATGGGCCATATCGGTCCGTGTTTTAATGTAGCTGCCATATAAATCGAACTCGCAAATTGTCTTCTTGGGCCTCTAGAGGGCGTAATTCTAATCCAATTAGGCTGAAATTCCGCATAAGGTGTTTTGTTTTGACTTCTAATAACTGTGCCAAGTACATTCCACATCGCTTCATAATCTGTTATAGCTGCCATATAAACCGATCTCGGATCTTCTTGACCCTCTAGAGAGCGCAATGATTATACGATTTAGCAGAAATTCCGCATAAGATATAGCTGTCATATATTTGGCTGAAATTTTGTATCAGCTGTTCTGTTTTTACTTCAATAACATATCCAAGAATGGTTTAAATCGGTTCATAGTCTGTTATAGTTGCCATATAAACCGATCTCGGATCTTGACTTCTTGAGTCTCTAAAGGGCGCAATTATTATCCAATATCGCAGAAATACCGCACAAGGTGTTTTGTTTTGACTTCTAATAACTGTGCCAAGTATAGTTTATATTGGTTCATAACATAATAAAGCTGCCATATAAAACGAACTAGGGTCTTGATTTCTTTAGCCTCTAGAGGGCTCAATTAAATATTATCCGACGTGGCGGAAATCTGCACAAGGTATTTTGTATTTACTTCTAAAAACTGTGCCAAAAATGGTTCAAATCGGTCCATAACCTGATATAGCTGTCATATAAACCGAGCTCGGATCTTGACTTCTTGAGCCTCTAGAGGGCGCAATTATTATCCATATGGCTGAAATACCGCACAAAGTGACTACTGATAACTGTGCCAAGTACAGTCTACATCGCTTCATAATCTGTTATAGCTGCCATATAAACCTATCTCGGATCTTGATTTCTTGAACCCCTAGAAGGCGCAATAATTATCCAATTTAGATGAAATTCCGCACAAGGTGTTTTGTTTTGTCTTCTAACAAATGTGCCAAATATACTCCATATCGGTTTATAACCTGATATAGCTGTCATATAAATCGAACTCGGATCTTGATTTCTTGGACCTCCAGAGGGCGCAATTGTTACCCGATGTTCCTGAAATTCCACACAAGGTGCTATGCAAATATAGTCCATATTGGTTCATAACCTGATATAGCAGCCATATAAACCAAACTTGAATCTTGATTTTAAGAGCCTCTAGAGGGCGCAATCCTTATCCGACTTGGCTGAAATTTTGCTATGTTTTCCTACAGCCGTGCCAAGTTTTGTCATAATAGGCTTATAAACTCATATAGCTCCCACATAAACCGATTGCCCGATTAGACTTATTAAACCTCTGGGGCGCAATTTTTTGGTTGAAATTTAAAACATGCTATTTTCTAAGACTTCTAATACGTTCCATCTGTATTTGTAGATCTATCTCCTATAATTTTGAACAAGTCATTCAAAGAACGTGCCAATTGCGATCCATGGTGGAGGGCATATAATATTCGCCCCGGGCGAACTAACTCGCTTTTTCTAGTTTTATTTAAATGTTGCCGGCTATTTTTAGAATGCCTTTAAAAATTACATAAAATTGATGAATGAATGATTTCTCAAAATTAATTTCACCTGACAATTTCGTAATTTTGAACCAGTTTAATTTTTTGCTAATTCAAAACTTGTCATTATGTTTATTGTATAATTCCCTATAAGCCACATTTATTATACAAATATTGTTAACTTATGCAAATTATTATCAAATTATTTGCTATTAATTAGTTTAAATTTATAACCAAACATTTCGCCCGCCCAATGACTGTTTCAGGTTCTTCAAGCGTGCCAAAGTAGAATACCTAACATTAAAAATTTAAATTTTAAGTTTTGCTTTCATTCATTTGCCGTTAGAGGCATGACGATAGAGACCAAGTGGATGGGTAACTGAACTTTAAAACCTTTTTTATGGAGAATATACGAAATAATGTTGTATAGAAATGGAATATAAATGAATGAACTTTTATTTTCATTAATACCATTTTTTATTAATTATGTATTTCTATTTTATGACGTGTCATATGACAATACCTTCTAACAAACGGGCATGCAAAAATAAAAAAAAAAAACGTTTTCAAGGTTAATTCAAACAAAAAAGTGTTTTAAAACTGAATCATAACTCAAACCTGCCCCTTAAATAATACGTTGTTGTGTGCAGCCATTGTTAAGTAGAAAAAAAAAATTAACAAAATACCAAAAACAAGAAAGAATAAAAGTAAGATTTTAGCCAAAAGCTCAGTGTTTGAAGGACGCTGTAGAGAATATTGTTAATTTGTCATATGGTATATTATAAGTTATATTTTTAACGGAAATAAAAACTCAAGTATAATGGTGAGGTAAGGTGGTAGTGGAAATCTGCAATTAGTCTCACTTAGACATTTAAGTCTATTGTGATACCACAGCAACAAAAGACGGAAGGACTTCTAATTCCTGCCATTGAAACAGTCAGATCGCTTTACGAAGCCAAATGAGAACCTAGGGAGATATGTAACGACTGCCTGAGCATAATACGGTACTACCGGCGGAGATCCGGGCGATCACGGAACGCGTCAAGTGGTGTGGTATTAACGCAAAGACGTCGAGTGTAAACATACACAGTAAACTGGCCATCGGGGCGATAACAACTAGCACGGTAAAGTCACGAGTGTAATAAGGAGATTAACACCTTCTCTGAGGATGGCACGATTCGCATTGTTTGGGTGTCGGGCCATAGAGCCATAGTAAGGGGGAATGAAAAAGCAGACGATTTGGCAGTGAAGACCAGAGGACTGCCGTCAATAAACTTAATTAACTTAAAGCCTTTTGGGACGACATAGCCCGAGTTAAGGGCGTGGAACGGTGAAATGGTCGGTAAGACGGCGACACCCCTATGGGGAGATCCGGATAGTGAGAGGAAGAGGCTATTTCTGAAAGAAAGTAAAAAGGAGCTTAGTTTAGCTTTTGGTATCATAACAGGTAAAATAGGACTACGTGCTCACTTATGCCAATTAGGTGCGCGACACAATATCTGACATGAACCAACTTAGGGGCGTGGTATGGAAAAGTGGCATAAGTAACATGGAATTCTTGACCTAGATTTTCTTTTTCGAGGATTCTTTTAATATTTAGAGCACACAACAAGCCGATCACTAGCTTAAGTGCATATCTATAGTGGCATTGGGCCGATTAACATTCACACCCTCTTTTCAATCGAAGCTAACCACGGATATTCATAAATCAACAACAGATTTTTGGGAACGATACGATCAAAATTTCCTACAAAGGTACGCATTCTGACAACGTCTGGTGTTCTGCCGAAAACTAAAGCTATTTATAAAGGACGGTGCATGAAATTGACAACGCACGTTCATTAAATCATTCGGCACGTTGGCAGTTCTTCCACAACGCTGTTTATGATATTAACACTATTGGTGGATGATTTTACAACGTATTTTTACTATCAGTGTAGTTCGGTAGAGTATGAATGATAATGAATATAAATGGGTAAGTGCGTCAAAAAAATGCTTAACCCTTCGCATAAGTCTGAATGTTCTACGACCAATTCAAGTGGCAAACAGTGACAGCTTTGGTGATCCGCAAAAGAAGAATCATTGTGAGCGAGTTGAAAGCCCTCCACAGAAAAAAATAAAAAATAAATAAAATACGCAGAAAAAAACAACTCACCTACCAAATTTGTATTTGAAATAGTTTATTAACAACAGATGCTGAAGCAGATATGTAGACACTTGACAGATAAAATAGTTGAAATTTTATGGATTTTCAACAAATTATTTTGTTGAGTTATTTCCCCGGTCAAAGCGTTTTTTCTTTTTTCTTTAAACTTATTTTAGAAAATTCGGCATAAAAATATATGGGTTTCGTATTAAAAAAATTTTTTTAAGTACTTTCTACATTCTTTTAAAATTGAATTTTATTGAGACACTTTTACTGTGTGCAAATACTTACTAAATTATTTCATCATCAATAGAGGAGGATGCATGCAAGACTACCAAACATGATATTATGAGTTCAAGCCTTCGCGGCGGCAAAATTGATAAAATTGTTTAAGAGTAATAGTAGAGAGAGTGGCCTGAGAGCAGGTGGAGCAAGCACATGTGCTGTAGTGTTTACTGGTTTTGTTTTGCTGTTTATGAATTATATTGTTGTAGTTGTTGTTATATGCTGGATTGCACAGAGTTCCATTCTACGACTTAATTTTTGCTTTGCGTCGTTGAGGTTCAAAATAAATTGTTGCAGGAAAATTAACAAATTTTGTCGTCGTTTTTTCGACTAAAGTTGTTGGTTCTCAAAATTATTTTTATCTGTGTATGAGAGACACTAAAACGTTTAGGGACAAATGACATTTAAAAGTTGCTAAGCACAGTTCTGTTATTAAAAATTTACATTCCGATTTCCAACAGGCATACTTTCAGAGTTATTTGGATAGAGTTATGTTATGATACACAATTATATTAAAAACCTGCCCTTTTCGAATAAATCCGTTATGAACTAAAATAAAAAATTACTTATGGGAGTTGTTGTTTCGAACATTAAAATACCTATTTTGGGATGGATATTTCTTTATCTCGTAAATATTACCTAAAAATGTATGTGCTTAGAAATTCTTGATGTGGCAGCCCTCTGTGTATTGCTCTAATGTTTTTGTCATTTGACATAGCAGCATTTTTTTTACAAGAGAATAATTATTGGCCCGGAACACGAATAATCGATTGCGGCTATCGAATCACTTTTGCAATTGAAGAGTTCTTGGTTTTTCAATAAAATAAAGGTCCATTTGCGAAGCAGCTACTGGATTTACAATAAACAAAGTTAGTTACTTTCAATAATGCTACGTTTATGTCGTTTGATATGTTGAAGCGAAACATTACACGGTTACAATAAAAGAAAAACTTCGTGATAATAGTATTTCGTTTGTCGTAAAAAAGTCTCTAACGTTTTATTTTTTGCGTGTAGCTGAGCAATGGGAGGTAAGTATCTGTTGAAAAATTTACGCGATGGACATTTGATAAAAGAAAGAACGGACGGACGGACAAAGATGACTACGTCGATCTACGATCGTTTCAAACCATATTCAATATTATACATACATTTTTCTACCTCATTCGCATTTATATACTTACTATTTTCTTTAAAAGTGTATTGGATTTTTAGAAACATGCCAAGACTTACCTGTAAGAAAAGAAAAATATTAAAATATAAGTATAGGAATATATTTAAGTAATTTTATATGTATGTCTGAAATAAAAGAATCTGACGATGGCCTCCAAAAAAACTTTTTTTGTTCATTATTTTTCAAAATTTTTCGATCCTCTTTTAACGAAAATTAAAGAAAAACCACTTGGAGCTCAATCCACGTTGGGCGCCAAACCTTTTTTGAAGGTACAAATTTTCGTTCGTACATTTGATTTTGACACTATTACCTCAAACAGAAATGCAACAAAAATATGTAGTTTGTCGGGCACCAGTTTGGGCGCCAATTTTCTTCATTTAAACTATTTTACTGTTTGTTTCTCTATTTGTCACTTTTCTATTTAACTGATATTTTTAATTCTTATAAATAGCACTAACTGTAGTTCATTCTTAATTCATACAAAGGATACGCGATCATTGAACCCCTGCCTATCTAGTCATTTACCCTAAAATGCGTAGTCCCCAAAAAAAAAAAATAAAATTTCCTGTGTGCATCTCAGTCAACAAGTTGCTTTGTTGTACGCATAACAAAAATAAAACGTAAAATTTTGCACAACATTGCAACTTTGCCCAGCCCACACACCACACACTCCAGTGTATGAATGAGGCCAAGCTAAATGTTGGTTGCCACACAGAGCCATTCCAGCAAATAGACACAACATGAGGTATTTTACCAGAGAAGAAAGAAGAAAATAATTTGTAAAATTGAAACTTGTAGTCATTCAATTTGTTTGCAGGGAACTTTAACAACAGCGATACGTTTTCCAGATGCGAATGCAACTCGTAGGTAAATGCATTTGCTATGGTGTGTACACACCATCAGAGATGCATAGAGTATCAGAACTAAAAAATTTTGAATATGGCACATATGGTTCAAATCAACGTTTGGTTTTTCTTGGAATTGCTTGGATGCATAGGCAATTGGATTAATATGACTAGATAGTGATTGTGAAATAGCTGTGGGGAAATATTGGGGGGAAAATGCATAGAAAAAACAAAACAACAAAAAACATATTCTCCAGATTAACCCAAGAAATATGTTGGAAAATTGAAAAACAAAACAAAAAAGATTTTCATAAATGTGTCGCTTCACATTCATGTGGGTAGATAAGTGGCTAAGCGGGAGTATGTTAAGTTAATGAAACTGTTGTAACTTCTACTCAGAGGAAACTGCTGGAAATATCATAAAGTCTAAGAGAAGAACATGTGTTCTGCACAAAAATATAAGAAAAGCTAGTAAAAATTAAAAAAAAAATATTTTTAAAAATGGGACTTTAGAAAATTTTGTACCTTCAAAGAATGTATCGAATAGTTTTGTGAGGGATAAAGTAAAATAAATGATTATGATGCTTATTTTCAACATAGGGGTTCCCCGTTGGGCGCCAAATATTTTCAAACACCCAACTGTAGCACAAAAACACGTTTGGCGCCTTTTTAAAGCACAACATTGACATTTTCTTTGATAATATTTTCTCAATCTGAATTTTATACGAAGTTTTCACATTTGTCGCGTCACACGTCAGTAGCAAATTTTTTTAAACTACAATTTTGTCATATTTTTTTATCCACCACCATAGGATAGGGGGTATATTCATTTAGTCATTTCGTTTGCAACACATCGAAATATCAATTTCCGAGCCTACAAAGTGTACATATTTCGGATCGTCGTAAAATTCTAAGACGATTTAACGATGTCCGTGTGTCTGTCCGTCTGTTGTAAACATTCTACAGCCTTCAAAAATTGAGATATGGAGCCGAAATTAAGCACAGGTACGTCTTTTTGATGCACACTGGTTAAGTTCTTGAACGGGCCAAATCGGACCATATTTGGATATAGCTGCTATACATAGACCGATCTGCGGATAAAGGGTCTAATGCCCATAAATGCATTATTTCTCATCCGATTTCGCTGAAATTTAAAACAGTGAGTAGTATGAGACTCCGAACATCTGATCCAATTATGGTTCAGATTGGACTATATTTAGATATTGATATAGTATGGGCTTCAGGCCGATAAAAGGTCTGAAGCCCATAAAAGCTTTATTTATTATCCGATTTTGCTGAAATTTTAAACAGTGAGTTATTTTAAGCCTACCCTCATCTGACTTAAATGTAGATATAGCGGACTATATTTAGATATAGCTGCCATATGACCGATCTCCCGATAAAGGGTCTGAAGCCCATAAAAGCTCTATTTTTTAACAGATTTCGCTGAAATTTGAAACAGTGAGTAGTTTAAGCCCTCCCAACAACGGACCCAAATATGGTTCAGATCGGACTATATTAAGATATAGCTGTCATCAGACCATAGTCTGAAGCCCATTAAAACTTTTTTTATAACTCGATTTCAATGAAATTTGAAACAATGAGTTTTGAGCCTCCTGATATCCGACCCACATATGGTTTAGATCGGACTATATTAAGATATAGCTATCATATAGACCGATCTGCCGATAAAGGGGCTAAGGGCCATAAAAGCTTTACTTTTTATCCGATTTCGCGGAAATTTCATACAGTTAGTTGTTTAAGCCGACATCCTCTCTAAATATGTTTCAGATCGAATTGTGTTTAGATATAGCTGCCATATAGACCGATCTGCCTTTTAAATATCTGAAATCTTTAAATACTGCATTTGTTACCCAATTTCGCTGAAATTTGAATCAGTGAGTTGTTTTAAGCCACCCGCCATCTGATCGAAATATGATAAAGATCGGACTGTATTTATACATAGCCGTCATATAGACCGATATGCCGATTAAGAGTCTGAAGCTCCTAAAAGCTTTATTTATTACCCGATTTCGTTGAAATTTGAGTTGTTTTAAGCCTCCCGACAGGATTCACTGAATAAGGTTAAGCCAAGCGATCAGCCGATATACTTTTTTTTTAATATTTGGCAGTACTTGGCATTGAGGATGTCAACTTGTTCTCTTTTTACATTCATTCTTTGTTTACGTTTACTCCTATATGATGACATTTTCAATCGTCAGATTTGACATCCTTAATGATGTTTATGGGGCCTATCCACTTTGTGTTTTGCATGTGACCTAACCTTCTATTAGTGAATCCTGGCCTCCCGACATCCCACCCAAATAGGAGTCCGATCAGACTATATAGATATAGCTGTCATACAGACCGATCTTCCAATTTAGGGCCTTAATCCTATAAAAAGAAGATTTATTGTCTGAAAATGTTGCTTGTATATGAGTTCTCGGGGTCTAAATAAAATATGATCGAGACCAGCCCCTATTAAGATATAACTACGAATATAGTAGTGGAGTTATAATAAAATAGGATGAATATTGTATGCTTGTTTAATTTGGTTCAGAGGGGTCCAGATTTGGTTATAGGTGCCATATAGAACGATCTCTCAATTTAAAGTCATGGCCCTATAAAAACCACATTTATTATCCGATTTCCTTGAAATTTGTCACAATGACTTATGCTAGGCTTGTCGATATCCGTGTCCTATATGGTTCAGATCGGTTTATATTTAGATATAGTTGCCAAAAAGACCAATATTTTGTTCTACAGAATTGAAAAGTGACTTATATTCATTAGACCACTCAATGTCCCGTGCCGAAGTTAGTTGCATAATCTTCCCCGGATTGTGCCGTAAGGGGTTTTACATATATACCCGAGATGGTGGGTATCCAAAGTTCGGCCCGGGCGAACTTAATGCCTTTCTACTTGTTTGTAGTATTTTATTTTTATTGCCGAATTTAGTTGCATAATCTTCCCCGGACAGTGACGTAAAGGGGTTTACATATATACCCGAGGTGGTTGGTATCCAAAGTTCGGCCCGGGCGAACTTAATGCCTTTCTACTTGTTTTTAGTATTTTATTTTTTTAACCTGAATTGCGTTAGTGTTTACATATAATTTAGATATAGTGCAGTACATTGGGAGCCAATTTTTTGAAAAAAGTACAACTTTGCATGCCACTCAATGGACGCCAAATTTTTTAAAAATAAAAGTTCAAACATGGATTTTAAAAATATAAACTGTTTATATTGATCATGCTCCATATTGGGCGCAAATCCTTTTGAAAATGCGTGTTAGCAACATTTCCATTTAACAACAATTCATAAACATGAATCATGGTAGTACGAAATTGAAAAATTGTGAGTGCTCTATATTAACAGCTATATCTTTTTAAAAGTATATACCTTTGACATATTTGCAATTGATAACCACAACTTTTTTGAATTTGTAATGGATTTTTAAAATCCATGTTTGCACAAATAACCATATATTTTATGGCACGGTTTTTAGTATAAATATAAAAGTTCTAAATATATAGTGCCCCACGTTGGGAGCCACTATTTTTAAAAAGGTTTAATTTTGGCAAACTTTTATTTGCATTTCTTCCTTAAAACTTATTTTATTAGCACAAAGCTTTAAATTTAGCACATTCCAGTTTAAGCGTCAAATCTTTTTAAAAGTACAACTCTGTCACATTTCAAACAGGTAGAATTTTTTCTTCATGAATTTTACAAATACAATCATTTAAAGTTTAATATGCCCCACAGAGGGTGCCAATATATATAGTGGAGATTAGTACTGAAAATGAAAACCTCGCAATCTTTCGCAACGCCTATAAGTGGCTGCGATTTTTATGTCTCATGATTATTAAGCTTGACTCTCTTTGAAGAAAAAATAACTACGTTAATTTTAGTTAGTCTAAATTCGACTGTGACCCAATACTAGGGTTTAGCAAAGGGAATTTATTTAAATTTTATTAAATAAATTTTAAAAAATATTTTAAGGTTTAATAAAAAAGATCCTTTGTTTTTGCGCTTCTTTCGTTTGGTCACAGAATTATTTCATTTTGTTAAGGGATTTACTTCTAATTTAGGACAACGTGTTTTTGTTTCTATTTCGATAGAAAAGCGACAAAAATCCCTAAAAAAGTCTTGGCAATGTGGTGTGCAAAATGTATTGGGCAGGCTACAATTATCGCGATTTCGACCTTATCAGGGGCATCATCAGATTGTTATCCTACAAAAAGATTGCATTATATTTTTGATTTTGTTTCGGTTTCGTACATTTCTTGTATTTCAGCAGCTTAGTAAGTCTATTTAATGTATTTAAGCCGGTATCGGCTGTGCAATTAAGCTGCACATTGAAATGGGAATAGCTTAACCTTTAAGTATTTACAGGTTTCAACTGTGGAATTGACATAATAGTGTACAGCTGGAAGTTGATGACACGTGAAAGGTGCATATTTATAACAAGTGACAGTTTATTGTTTTAAATATCGTGTATGTCCGAACATTAAAACTTGAAAATAATCGTCCAAAAATGTTAAGGGTAATTTGAGTTAATATGAGACTGGAGGCCAAAACCTTCCACTTATAGGTAAACATGAATATTTTTTACTCCCATTTAATTTTTATGTTTATGACTTTGCTAAGAAAGCTTCATTTACATTTCTAACTTCTCAAAATAAGTTGTTCTTCTCTTAATTCAAAATTTAACTTGCATAAGCATTGCCGTCACTTTGTCTGCATCAGTAATGCAGGTTTTTAATAATTTGATTTTTATATCGAACGTCGTTCCGTTGCTTTTTACTCCCCTAAATAGTTGTTTGGTCAGGTGACTTGCTTTCCTGAGGCTGTCATTATATAAATCTCATTTTTTTTAACTTTTTGCAGTGTTCTGGAACAAACGCAATAAATTAGCATTCTTGAAAAATTTTTTTTTGTTCTTGTTGTCTACATTAATAATAAATGAATTTGAAATCATGGTTTTGTTTCAAATGTTCAATGCTTTTTGTGGTATTTTTTTTAAACAAATTGATTTACTTAGGCTTTTAACTCAAAAAAGTGTTAAGAAATTCGTCATGTGTATATGTTTTCAAGCCGGACATTATACTTTGGTAAGTAAGACATACTAAGACAATTGCAACCATTGTGAAACAGAAAGAATACCTTTTAGTGTCTTCCATCGACTTAATCAGAAACAAACAGTACGACATAAACACGTCTCTTGTTCATTTACCTAGAAAAAACCTACTCTACTTACTGACAGATCACTTTGGACTAACCGCGATTTGCAGAGCTCTAAGACATGGATATTGAACGCTTGTACTGTTACAATAACATTGGCCACCGTGTGGCAGAGCTTACTATGCTCGCTTATGACGCTGAACATCTGGGTTGGAATCCCCTCCTAACGTTGGCGACATTTGAGAGCTACTATGCCAAGTTTATATGACATAGCAACCATGTAAAAACTTCGCCCCAGAGAGGTGTCGCCCTGTGGCACGCCATATGGACATGAATAAAAAAATTTGTTCCACAATCTTTGAGTTTTGACATGAACTAGAATGTTCATGGTCGAATATTTAGTAACAAAATCAGGTGAATTCTGTTCCTTTAAGCCATTTCTGTTCTTCAGATGGTGTAATGATTTGACCTATGGGTCAAAATGTTACAGCTGGTACAAATTGTATAGATTTTCATTTTCTTAAAACGTTACCCCATATATCAACTCTGGTGGTATGATGCAGTCAAATACTCATAAAATACTGTAGATGGTAGGCTGCGCCAGAAAACAACGTTGAAAAGCATGTCCATGTGACCCTGAATCAATGGGTTCAAAACATAGCTAAAACATCAAATATAATTTTAAGTGGAGCTTATCTCCCAACTAATGCAGGTGACATTTATGACGCATTAAGCCGTGTAAAACTATTCTGCTAAGTTGTACACAAGTGGAATGCTCGTGAGCATTTTTGAAGCATTTTCTTGCCTAAGTTTTAATTTCTTCATCTTGATAGATCAACTTTTACAGCTACAGACTCAAGTTTAGTTACCCTTATGTAATATCTACGATGTCGCACTAGCGTTGAAGGGATTCTGCACCATCTTTATACATATCTGTTGTTGAGTTTTTGGTCAGATAATTTCACATCCTCTGAGGGAATGTTATATACATTTGGGAATTGTTTGTTCTTAGGAGTGTTAATAGCTTTTTTATCTCGTGCACTTCAGGCGCACTCGAGGATATATATTGTTACTGGTGATATGATAATCACAATTTTATGTTCTGTTGATGCTCAGCATCACCGGCAAGCAATATTATTGTAGCGATTGCAGAAGAATTCCGTTCCTTTGTATTATTTCCTCAAACGGTATATTAATGATATTTGGAGTCAGCATGTATATATATATAGTCAGCATATACAAATTTTCCAGAATAGATTGTGATTGTAATTTCTTGATCTAGGTAGATCAATTTTACAGCTGCAGACTCAAGTTAAATTACCCTTACGTAATATCTACAATGTCGTAGCGTTGTAAAGATTTTGCACCATCCTTATATCTGCTGTTGAGTTTTTCATAAGTTTTTGGAGCAGATGATTTCACATGCTCTAATGGAATATTGTACAAAAATGTAAATTGTTTGTTCTTAAGACTGTTTATAGCTGGTGTATCTCATATACTTCAAGTGCTTTAAGAAAAAACAATTTCCATATTTGTACAACATTCCATTAGAGCATGTGAAATCATCTGCTCCAAAAACTTATGAAAAACTCAACAGATATGATAATCACAGTTTCATATCCTTTGCTGTTGATGAAAATTTCCATCGGAGACTATCCTTGTTTTCTATCGTCTTGCTTCCGAATTTTCCTAGCCTTATCATGTGGCCCTCTTATATGGTTATGCTTCTATGCTATAACAGTAGGGCAGTTATTACTGCACTATGCTATATATGGATTGCAATTGAATGTGGAACGAACGAACCAACATTCAAATTGATTTATAAGGAAAATATAAAAAAGAAAAACAAAAGCAAGAAGAAAAAAATTACCGCTTTCTGTGAGCCATATTTTTTACCGCTGGCTGCCTTTCCTAAAAGATGTGAACTTTCATCGGTGGCCAATGAGGCACCGTTGTGTTTCAAATTCGATTCCGAAGAGGTTGATGCCATATTGTTGTATTATTGGATAATGTTGTTGTCGTCTTTCTTCCGAATTTTCCTAGCCTTATCATGTGGCCCTCTTATATGGTTATGCTTCTATGCTATGACAGTACGGCAGTTATTACTGCACTATGCTATGTATGGATTGCGTTGAACGTACGAGCCAACATTCAAATTGATTTATAAGGAAAACATAAAAAAGAAAAACAAAAGCAAGAAGAAAAAAAGCACTGTTAAATTACCGCTTTCTGTGAGCCATATTTTTCACCGCTGGCTGCCTTTTCTAAAAGATGTGAACTTTCCTCAGTGGCCAATGAGGCCCGGTTGTGTTTCAAATTCGATTCCGAAGAGGTTGATGACATATTGTTGTATTATTGGATAATGTTGTTGTTGAGTATTTAAAAAAAAACGACAACTTCAAGATATATTTTGAACACTTTTTTATAAAATATTCCACTTATTAAATGGATTTATGAGAGTTTTGTTTGTTAATAAATGTTGTTTATGTTTGTTTTCACATTAAATACTTTAGTTAGGATATGTTTTAATAAGTTATAATTTGCTTTTTTGTAATATTTTCAAAATTTCTTTTTGAACAAGTTTTTTTCTTTGTTCTTGCTTAAGGCTTAGCTTTAAGTCCTTTACAATGCGATTACAAAACACAAATGTTCGATTTTTTTTTTTGATCAATTAACGCCTACGCCTTCTTTCTCTTAGTATGTTTTTAGTTTGCCATGTTACTGTTTGAACACCAAAAATCAAACACGAATTGGTTTTTGTAGTCCGTTACTCTCTCTCTCTCTGCTAGCTTAGATGCGCTTGCGCCTCACAAAGGTTACAAGCCGCAAATATGCATTCAGAGATACAAAAACACACATACAGTCTAACGCGAACCCAAACCTGTATGCATATGCATAAGCCGTGAAGAAAGGTAAGGCAGCACAAAAGTAATAAAAAACGACAAAATATTGTTTCTTTTGCCGTTTTTTGTTGCCTATTTGGAATTTTGGTTTAATACTGAAATGGTTGATGTTGGTAGGATGTAGCGCGTCCAGTCAGTCTTGTTGTAGTTATTTGTTTTTTTTCTTGCTTTAGTCAAAAGTTATACCATTGAGTATTTGTTTTATAGATCGATATATTATTCTTGTTTTTAAATGCAAGCCGTTTTATTTAAACTTTTTTCCTTGTAGACATTTGCTTTGATTTAATTTTTGTTTACTTTTTTATCTTCTTCGAATATGTTAACCGTTTAAAAATTTTGTTGTATTTTTTAGCGGTCGTTTCACTTAACACCGTCACGACTTTATGTTAAATGTCTGCTATCGTATCTTACGCGCCAAATAAAACGAAATTTTGCTACTCTCCTTATACAACAAACTGTGTGCTCATGCTCTCCTTCACATAATGTTAGTTTGGTTTACTGCATTCCTCTCAGGCCCTCTCACTTACTCTCGGCGAAAAAAACCTGTGGGGGTTTTCTGTGTAAATGAGTGAGTAATGCTGCTCATTTCAATCGTGGCATTCAAAATTTCATCAGTGCGACCTTAGTACCAGTCAAGCGGGCCCCTTGTGTCTCAACGTTTGCAGCGCTTCACTTTGTTTTTCGACACAATGCCTGCCCAATTTGTATGTATGTATGTATGTATAGTGGATTACATGGTCTCCGTGTCTTTTTCAGAGTTTCTCTCACTACATGTTGAATACGAAACAGGCACACACTTCTCATACTTTTTCTTTTAATATGAGTAAGAAAAGTCCTATGGAAACCACTGGACACATAACACGAAATCTCTTAGTTTACTTTAACTTGCATTGACGTTGTTGGTGGGTAGCTTTACGCACATATACAGTGAATGAATTTAACAGGCCTAGCCATATTTAGTTACGGATAGGGCCTTAAATTGTAATGCAGTTCGAAACAATTTTCAAATAATTATGTGTTAACCATATACCTATAAGGAAGATTGCAATCTGATTCCAATGATTTGTAGTCACATACACATGATTCAAAAAATATGCCTTTGGCTCAATAGTTGAAAGGCTCACAATCGCACTTACTTTACTTATTTTAATTGGCTATGACAGAATATTTGTTCCACTAGCCGAACGTAGAATAGCGTTCCAAGCGCCTCAATCTTCTGCGCAAAATCTCTGACACCAAGTTGCGAGGTGTCTCCCACAACTTGATCTTTCCATCGGGCTTGTGGTCTTCCCGTTTTGCGTGTACCACCGTGTTTGCCTTCAAAAGACTTCTTTGCTGAAGCTTCTTCATCCATTCTGACAACATGAACTAGCCAACGCAGCCGTTGTATTTTGATGCGTGTAACTATGCTATCGTCGTCATTCAGCTTATACAACTCGTGGTTCATACGTCACCTATATTCTCCATATATGGTCCATATATTTTACGAAGAATCTTTCTCTCAAATACTCCAAGCACTGCCTCATCTGCTTTCACAAGTACCCATGCTTCAGAACCATATAACAGCACGGGTTGTATCAGTGTCTTCGTCTGTCGAGAGGTGGCCTTGTTTCTAAACTGCTTACTTAGTCCAAAGTAGCATCTGTTTGCCAGTATTTTTCTTCGCTTAATCTCAAAACTGGTGTCATTCATTTCGGTTACGGCAGTGCCGACGTAGATAAAGTTACTGACTGTCTCCATTTTCTTTTTCTGCTCGGTTGTGCAAGGCTTTTTGGGAGTTGAAACCATCCATTTCGTCTTATCTCCATTTACTACCAGACCCATTTTCACTGTCTATCTTTCGATTCTTTCAATTCCTTCTCGGGTCTTTTCCAGGATTTGGCGCTGTGTGAATATCTGGTCCAGGGTGGATTTACCAGGTCTAAAGACGCATTGATAGGACCCAATTATTTCATTGACTTTAGGTTTTAATCTTTCACCCAGAACGCTCGAGAGTATCTTGTATGCGATGGGAAGGAGACTTATTCCTCTGTAGTTAACACACTCCGTCTTGTCTCCTTTCTTGTGTACGGGACATAATATGCTGAGGTTCCAATCATCGGGTATG
The DNA here is from genome assembly GCF_963082655.1 of Stomoxys calcitrans. Lineage (NCBI taxonomy): Eukaryota > Metazoa > Arthropoda > Insecta > Diptera > Muscidae > Stomoxys > Stomoxys calcitrans. The sequence goes on along the minus strand of NC_081552.1, from coordinate 14,187,041 downwards.
CGTTCTTCTAGCCAGATTGCGCGTGTCGCCTCCGGTCTTTAATAGTTCAGCGGGTAACCCGCCGGCTCCTGCTGCCTTGTTGTTCTTTAGTCGGGTCACTGCTACTTGGACCTCATTCAGACTACGAGGTAAACATTCTATACCATCATCAGGGATTGGTTCTGCGGTATCCTTTTCGCCACCATCATCGGACACTAGCAGTTGGGTAAAATGTTCTTTCCTCAGCATGTTATCTGTGTCAGTTACCAGATTTCCTTTTTTGTCTCTGCAGGAGGATGTGCCTGCACCAAAGCCATCGTTATGATGTTTAATTCTTTGGTAGAATTTCCGGATTTCATTCTGACTCCTGTACATCTCAATCCGCTCACACTCACGTGTTTCCATTTCCTTTTCCTTTCTGCAGAATAGACGTAGAAATGTTTGCTCTATATGCCGCATTCCTGGCTTCAGTAGCATCTCGACACTCTTGGGCGTACCATGGGTTTCTTGGAGGAGGCTTCCGGTACCCAAGTACGGATTTCGCGGCATTTTCCGTTGAGTGGGCAATAGTTTGCCACTGCGCCATTATATCATCGGAACAAGGAGTGCTTTCATCAAGCAGTTCGGTCAGTGGAGTGGAGTATGCCGCTGCCATTTGTTGTGTTTGCAGCTTTTCAATGTCCAGTTCCGTGCAGTGTCAGATCGTACTTTCCTCGCCATGTTGAAACGGGTGCGAACCTTTGCTGCAACAAGGTAATGATCCGAATCTATATTCACTCCACGGATCGATCGTACATCTAACACGCTAGATGAATGACTTCCATCTATCACAACGTGATGAATTTGGTTTCTCGTGTTTTGATCGGGTGACAGCCATGTGGCTTTGTGAATATTTTTATGTTGAAATCTGGCGCTACTTACTACCATGTTTTTTGCCGCGGCGAAATCTATCAGCCTCAACCCATTACTGGACGATATCTCGTGGAGGCTAAACTTTCCGACTATTGGACTAAACATGTATTCCTTCCCTATTTTCGCATTAAAATCTCCCAAAACGATTTTAATATCATGGGCGGGGCAGAGGTCATATTCTCTCTCTAGGCGCTCGTAGAAAATATCCTTGGTCTGCTCGTCTTTGTCTTCCGTAGGGGCATGGGCAAAAATAAGGCTGATGTTAAAGATTTTGGCTTTTATGCGGATTGTGGCTAGCCTCTCATCCACCGAAGTAAAGCTGGAGACAAGGTGTTTCAGTCTCCGACAAACCACAAATCCACAGCCAAATTCATGCCTCGTGTTATGGCAGCTATAGTATAGTTCGTCACCGTTTGGTGTTGTAGTGACGCCATTCCCAGTCCATCGCACTTCCTGTAAGGCGGTAATATCTGTCTGTACTTCTCTAATACATCCGCCAGCCCGTATACTGCACCTTCTCTATAAAGATTGCGGACATTCCAGGTGCAGATCCGCAAAACATGGTCCATTTTTCGTTTGAGTGGGTCGTCAACGTTGGGGGGGTCAGTTTTTACTATTCCTTTGTTTCTCATAGTAGTTCTCAGTTTTTCCGGGGGCGGGTTACTGGCCCAGCGCCCCAACCGCATGGGTTTTGTGGGATCGCACACGTATCCCTCTTTGTGGCGAGCCGCTTGCTCGAAGATCCGACGCTCGCCGCCAGCCGCCCCTAACCTGGGAACAGACGCTGATGTTGGGCATTGGTTATTTGAAGGCGCCAATAACTCCATCTCGAGTATCATTGGCACTCAGTGTTTAATTAAGAGCCAGTGCCACCTGACTCCTCAATGAGACTCTCCTCTCAAAAATCGCTGACTGCCCGCGGCCGCATTTGCAGCTACTCCGCATAAAAACGGAGCTTTCCACCTTCCGCAACCTGTGGACGCGCCGGGTAGCTTTCAGCTAAGCTTCCCGTGATAACGATGGGCACCACACAAGTCGGAGCTCAAAGTTCCAGCCTGTGTGGTGCTCATAGCCATCCCGTATCGGCCGGGCTCACAATCGCACTGAGGACGCTAGATCTAAAACGCAGAATGTATGACTCCAGAATTCTTTGATTTTTTTACTACTACTACTACTTCGTAGTCACCGCAATGTAAATCAAGCAGAAGTCCGGTTGAGAAAGGAATGCGCTGGATGGCAGGGATCAAACAAAATAGCGAGAGTCATAAGAGGGTAAGAGACAGACGTACGGAACGGTGTCAGAACTAACAATACAGAGGATTTGGAAAAATTCCTCCTATGTGAAGGATCTGGTCAAACAGCATATTCCGAAAAAGTTGTCGAAGCCTGTCCAACCATACAAATCATGAGCTGTGAGTACAGTGGGGATATCCTTATGCGGAGGTTCCCATCTGTAATCACACCCTAAGAAAACTCGTTGAATGTATCCCCACTCCCTGGGAGGGCGAAAGGCTCAACTTGGTTAGGAAGAGGGATATTCCCAAGCTTACAAAGGCGAAGGCCTTCATGTGGAGATAGGGCAGCAAGTTCGTGACGCAACGCTTAGCCAAGTAGGCTTGGTAGTGAAAAATTGAAGGTCTTACACAGGGTGGGAAAGGACAAGGTTACCGTTCCTGTGGAAGTAGGCCTTGACCGAGTCTCCACAACAGTAATAGTACTACATGGAAGGATCTTACCATAATGCATATAAATGTGAATTATCTTATTCGTATTAATAGAAGATACGATCTAGAACAATTTCTTAGAAAGCAAGACCCAGATATTACTCTTTAAATGAGACAAAACTTAATCCCAGGCTTAAACTTCAATATCCTGATTACAAAGTTTTTAGGAGAGACAGCAAAGGTGTATTATGCGGAGGAGGAACTGTATTATTGATTAAAAATACACTAAAACATCACCATTTCTCGAATAATTCAATTCTTTATCGAAATGATACGAAATGATACGAAACGCATTACTACACAAATCGAAAGTGAAAACAAGAGGTAGCAAATCTGTAACGTCGCAAACAACTAAGCGGATAAAAAATATAAGCTTCGAAACCGATGCAATTAGAGACAGCGTTTGTCCATACCTTAGCGTTGAAACAGTTCGCAGAGTATTACGCGATAATGAATTATTTGCCCAGATTCCAAAAAAAGCACCGCTTTTCAAAAAAATCATAGCAAATGGAAATTGCAGTTTGCAAAAACTCGCATTAAATGGCCAGTCGAAAAAATGGTTGCCATGTACGGTGGTACAGGGTCCCGACAATACAGTGTGCGAAAGAAATATAGTTTCACCCAAAAATACAATGAAAGAAGCGAAAAGTCAAGCAATCGATTCACTTTTCTTTAGTATTTATAATCGTGTAAGTTAATTACATAAATTTAATATTAAATTAATTCGTTTTTTACTAAAAAATCAAACATATTTCAATTTCAAGGAAATTCGGTGCGAAATATAAATAAGATCAGTAAGGAAATTTTACAAAGTTCCAAAAAAATATATAAAATTAGTAATTGATTCTGCCTCCGTTGTAATTCTTAATACCGAAACTACGATTTTTTTATCGAGTGGACCAAGTTTTGAAAAACTTATGTCGGAAGTAGATTCGCACTGTTTCAGATTGGGAGAAATTTTTCATTCTAAGACTCCCTATAGGACTTCGATGGAATCAATATCTAGAATAAGTGCGGGCCAATTAAAAAATCTAATGTTTTTGGAAGAAAGCCTTGGTTTTGCGGCACGCGGATAATTTCAGCATTCCAACATAATTCCCAAAGATAATTTTAGTTGTAATCAAAACCAGGGAAAGCTTGCCATGAAAGGTATAGCTCTCCAAATCATGATGTACCATTCTCAAACTTTGGGCTTATTTATTTTATTTTTATTTGCGTAAACCACGCCAGCAGTACTAGAAGCCATCGGATCCATCAATATCATTACTGAACAGAACCCTTTTTCTATTTTTCCCCAATGTCTGTATGGTTTTTAGCCCAAAAGCACTTTTTATATTAATGAAGTTAAAGATAGAAGTTACAAAACAAATCTCTTTATAAAAAAGTATTCCGAAGACTTTAAAACTTGTTTAGCGAGTCTGGCAGTGACTGGGAGGGTAGACGAGTTTTTTATATGTGATGCAAAAACCTTTTCTTCGCAAGCTGTCAGTATAATTAGCGATTTTTGACGTTGTGAAAGTTTTGGGGTCTGCTCAAGACCCCTTCTTCTACTATAATTAAAGCACAAATTTCCAAAATTGTCAAAAGCATTTAAGGATCTCACTATTTTCTTTGAAACCGCTAGATTGTAAAACTTTTTGACCTTTAAAAACTTTTATTTTTCCTTTTTCTTCCATCAATAAAGGGTTTCCACCAGCCATGTCCGTATAAGGGCGTTTCTAACAACAAATTTAGTAAGAATCCATATTTTACCAATTATTACATCTAAAGATCATCAAGAAAACAAAAACAAGGTGTTTCTTTTTATCTATGTTCATAACAATTGCAGGTCCAATCTCTAAAATAAACTAAACTTGTATTTATTTTGCAACCGTTTCCCATAAATTTGAAATTTTTATATTATATTTATTGAAATACGTAAAAATTTAAGATTTAGGCTTTGTAAAAAAACTAAAACACCTATACATAACGTAAAATACAAATTTAATTTCTTGAATTTTTGCTTTTTCCTTAATGTTTTCGGGTGAACCTATATTTATTTCGCGCAGTGTATGTAAGACGTTTGCAGAATAAAGAATATAATCCTCGATAAACCACGAAAACGATAAAACATGGCTGGTCAAATGTAATGGTTTGGGCTTGTTTCTCATATTCTGGAATAAGTCCTATATATTGGATCCGAGATATCATGGCACGAAATACGCATTCAGAAAAAAGCATGAGGTGTTTATTTGAATCGATAGTACGGTCCATATAATTTAATGTCTGAAGAATATATCATGCAAATGTTGACCCTGACTGCGCCTCAAATGGTCCATCCCCTTAGTCCAATTTTAGGATAATATTTCCCACATTTCGCCAGTATCTCACGAAGAATTGCTTCAATGTTGCCTTGTAGACATGAGCTTTAACATAGCACCACAAAAAATAGTCTAAAGGCGTTAAATCGCACGATCTATATGGCCAATTGACAGGTACCGAAGGTGAAATAAAATGTTCACCGAACTCGCATCACAATAAGTCCATTGTTACGCGTGCCATGTGGCATGTGGCACCACAAACCACATGTTGTGCAAGTCAAGCTCTTGTATTTTGGGAAAAGAAGTTGGATATCATATAACTATAGCGCTCACCATTCCCAGTTAAGTTACGATTCTCATCACCTTTGAAGAAGTACGGTCCAATGATGCCACCAGCCCATAAACCGCACCAAACTGAGACTTTTACTGGATGCATTGGTGGTTCTTGCAATGCTTTTGGCTGATCTTCACTTCAAAATCGACAATTCTGCCTATTAACGTACTCATTGAGCCAAAAATTAGCTTCGTCGTAAAATGGAAGAAGCGCGGGATGAATTTTCTTAACAGAGCACGCATTTTGATAATAAAATGCAATAATTTGCAAGCGTTGTTCGTTTGCAAGACGATTCATGGGTAAATAATAGACCAAATTGAAGATGTTTGACGCTGAAACAAAACACGAAACGTATGTGAGCTGTTTAAACCAGTGTTGACAAAAAGATAATAGCTAAAAATCACCCTTTACACCTCTCCTTATATTAAGTGACTCCCATATTGGGAGATGTACTCTACGTTTTCGATTCTCTAGATTCTTTTGAGGTATGTTAAACCATTGCAAATTCCTATTGAGGGCCCCTAACATATGGAAAGTGAAGGCCTCGTGCCTTTAAAAGCCGTCATTACGTCCATACAACAATTTGTTTTTTTCTCTCACACAACATAAAACTCCTATGCTCGATTTGGTGTTGTTACACTCGCGCTGATAGTTGGTGTGCCTATTTGAGATGATTGTGAATAAATATGTATGTATACTCATTGTCGCTTGACGTCACATATAAAAATTTACATTGACCGCATATGGCCAGAAAAATCAAGTAATGCGCAACAGTGGGCCATATTGTGGTACGAGTATTAGGAAAGCCTAGCACAAAGATCTGCAATTCGTTTACATTCCGCAGGACATATATACTGCGTTTTCAAACCAAAAAGCTGCAAAATGTTGCTGCAATATACTAATTGTTGTTGTAATAGAATATAAATGCTTATTAGTTCACAACTTGATTGCCTGTATTGGTCTTTAAAAAACCTTTATTCAAATTATGACATCGAATGGAAATCGCAAACAATAAGCAGTTTTCGTACATAAATTAGAGTGCATTTAAATTAATTTACATGTGATTATGTGAACTTTTTACACATTTCTAAAAAATTAAAATTTGTTAAAATTCACTTAACGGAAGTTTCTTTTTTTTTTTTTTTGAATTGCACATTAACTTGCAAATAGCCTAAGTCAAGATAAATGTGTAATGCAAATTTACCCAAAAACATGCCTTAGGGTGAAGCGGGAATGCTTCTCTGTTCGATTAAGGTTTGAGGCTAATGATAAGGGACTTCCTTTTATTGGGAAGTCCGAACGCAAAGCGACACCACGTGTTAGAGAAGCTTTACATTGCTTTGTTGTGCATAGTTGACCTTTTTATTTTAAACCTTACTGGTTGATTTGGCTCAATGCTTAAGCTGCCATTGCACAATTAGACATGTCATATGTAATTTCAACAAGTAAAAAGGCATTAAGTTCGGCCGGGCCGAACTTTGGATACCCATCACCTCGGGTATATATGTAAACCCCCTTTCGTCACAATCCAGTGAAAATTGGATAAGCTATGCACCCAAATTCGGCACGTACATTGAGTGGTCTAATAAATATAAGTCACTGTTGAATTTTGTATTTCAAATTTCAACAAAATCGGATAATAAATAAAGCCTTTATGAGCTTCAGACCCTTAATCGGCTTATTGATCTATATTACAGCTATATCTAAATACAGTCCGATCTTAACCATATTTGGGTCAGATGGCGGATGGCCTAAAACTACTCACTGTTCCAAATTTCAGCAAAATCGAATGAAAAATAAAGCTTTTATGTGCGTCATACTCTTTATCAACAGATCGGTCTGTATGGCAGCTATATCTAAATGCAGTCCGATCTGAACCATATTTGGGACGGATGTCAGGAGACCTAAAACTACTCACTGCTAAAAATTTCAGCGAAATCGGATAAAAGATAATGCTTTTATGGGCTTCAGACCCTTTATCGGCAGATTCGTCTATATGACAGCTATATCTTAATATAGTCAGACTTCAACCAAATTAAGCTCGGATATCAAGAGGCTCAAATCAACTCTCTGTTTAAATTTCAGCGAAATCGGGTAATAAATAAAGCTTTTATGGGCTTCAGACCCTTTATCGGCAGATCGGTCTATATGGCAGCTATATCTAAATATAGTCCGATCTGAACCATATTTGGGTCCGATGTTGGGTGGCCTAAAGCTACTCATTGTTTCAAATTGCAGCGAAATCGGGTAATAAAGAAAGCTTTTATGGGCTTCAGACACTTTATCGGCAGATCGGTCTATATGGCAGCTATATTTAAATATAGTCCGATCTGAACCATATTAGGATCCTATATTGGGAGGCCTAAAGCTACTCACTGTTTCAAATTTCAGCGAAATCGGGAAATAAATAAAGTTTTTATGGACTTCAAACCCTTTATCGGCAGATCGGTCTATATGGCAGCTATATTTAAATATAGTCCGATCTGGACCATATTTAGGTCAGATGTCGGGAGGCATAAAACTACTCACTGTTTCAAATTTCAGCGAAATCGGATAAAAAATAAAGCTTTTATAGGCAGCTATATCCAAATATGGTCCGATTTGGCCCGTTCAAAAACTTAACCAGCGTGCATCAAACAGACGTATTTGTGCCAAATTTCAGCTCAATATCTCAATTTTTGAAGGCTCTAGAGTGATTACAACAGACGGAAAGACACACGGACATCGTTAAATCGTCTTAGAATTTTACGACGATCCGAAATATGAACACTTTGTAGGGTCGGAAATTGATATTTTGATGTGTTGCAAACGGAATGACTACATGGATATACCCCCTACGCTACGGTGGTGGGTATAAAAATAACAAATCTGAAAGTTATACACATCGTGTGATACGTACGGAAAATTTAATATAACAAATGGATGTTGGAATAAATATTTTTGGATTAAATCGAGCTTTTATTTGATCGAATATACATGTAGACACATGTCTGTATATGAGAATACATGTCGATTAGAGCGCGCTCTCTTCGTATATGACGTACATAAGACAAGTCCTATGAATACAGAAAGTGACAGCTCATATGACATATCTGATCGTGTGATAGAAGCTGTTTTATTTTAATTTCGAACACCGCCAGCACTCTTTTTCGGGAAAATTCACTGAAAACTTAACACTTCACATAAAAATAAAAAACAGAAAACTATTTTATAAAATAATTACATTTTTAACCATTGCAAATGACTTTCTTAAGCTGAAGTGAAAAGTATACAAAATGCTTTCTCTCCCTATTGCCTATATTTATGTACTAAACTCCCGTAAACCTGTGCACAGTGGTCTGTGACAATCTTAAAGTTCATACGTTCGTTAGTAGGTGTATTTATAATGGTTGAAATGCCTCAAATTATAAATACATGTACTAACAAACAGACTGACACAGACCACTGTGCGCAGATTTACAGATTTACAGGAGAAATAAGTTTAATATTTTTTCTGAAGTTTTCGCCAGGATTCTAACCCATGCATTCCTTCACAGACGTTCTTACCTCTGCCTCAAGGCGTTCCCGATGGGTTGCCCACCATAAAGGTTCCAGTACACTCGGATACCAGTTGGGGTTCATTGCAATACCCTTCAAAAACACCCCTTACTATTGCAGTTTCTGAAGCAGAAGCAACTCTTGCAGTTTCTGTGTTTTTTGAAAATTGTGTTTTGTTGCCTTTTTAGTTGCCGTCCGTAATATTAGTTTTTTTTTGTCGGAGATGGCTTGACCGATTCGCAAACGGTTTGTTTCGTTGGCCCTTACTTGTAGACCTTTTAACAAAAACAACGCGACCCCTATATATAACCGCATGGAGGATCTTGCGCTCTTTCCGCTGCAACCATCTGTCTTGTCTTGATATGAACAAAATAAGTGTTCGATTATCTCTTCAAGATAGTTTCTACAGAAATCGTACATCATTCCCAATGTATGCCGCCTTATGCTCTTGTCATAGAGTTCAGTGACCTCTTGTCGAATGAAAGCAATACGTCCGTTCGTCCATTGTCGATTATAGGCCGGAGAGTTCTGGTAATCTGCTACCGATGTACAGATTACACCTCACCATTTATTTCGCAATAGTCAATCATTCTCTTAGGTTGGTTATCGGCTAAACTAGTGACCGGTTCGGTACCCGAAGCCGAACCCTTTCTGGTATATTCGTCCGGCTTCTCATTCCAGGAATATCATTATGTACGCCAACCCGAATCACAGCTATGTCATGAGTCAGGAATATTCTCTTTTTGACCTTACTGTCCTCGAATTCTATGTTTTGAGTGTCACCAAACTTGCCACTGAGTTTCGAAGGTTAGTTCCCTTCTCAGAGGCCCCGTAGCCGTATTGGCAACGTGATCGGATTGTCAGTGCGGGGGCCGTGGGTTCGATTCCTACCAGAGCCCTTGGTCTGTCGCTACTGTGGTATCACGATGGACTTAAAATTGTCTTAGTGAGTCTGTTAAGGACTGCTACTCTTACCTAACCTTCCCTTCTCAGGATTTCAAAAGCGGCGATCAGTTTGTATCGATAACCTGATATAACGTCTACAGGTGTAGCGACATACCAATATCAAGTGAATCTCATCTCCATCTTGAAACTATCAGAAAGACTCAGTACTCATTGTGCTCAAACACAGCGTGCGCAATTAAATATATCCGTCAGGAGAACGAATCCTACAGATCGTATCTCGAATCCATATTTATTGTATCTAAAAATTAACTGAGGCAGTACTTGTTGTCCTTAACCATCCTAAGTTTTGTTCACTGCCAATAATTTTTGAGGCACAGTTCTGTATAAAGACCTCAATGGGATGCGAATTCAGCATAACTTCCAAATCTGCTTCAGGTGTAACGCAGGCCAGTCTTTCCGTGACATACTCATATCCAACCGAGTTAATCTTCATTCCCATACCCTCATCCATCTTGGAACCATTACTGAAGCCTCATCGTCCCCAAGGGCTCATCTTCCGCAAATCTCTCTGAAAGGAAAACGAATCCAAACCAGCCTTAACGCTTCTATCATTCCATGTTCCTAAAAAACGCCTCAATATCTAGAAAGTTGGCCAAGGTTACTGCTTCTGTTTGAGAGACGTCTCTACATATTATTTCATGGAGGAAGGTCTCCACTGACCTGCCCTTGAGTGTGTTTGATGTGTGTTATGTGAGTCACTCTTCCCTCTCAGGTCGATTAGTCTGGGGGTGCTTAGCCCATCTCTCAGAAGCCTTTCAACCCTTAAGGCCATTGACCATTATTTGCTGTGTTTTATTTTAGGGCTGGATAGACAAGCGATGAAAATCAAAAATAAAACTCAAAAAAAGTTTCCAGTGCAAGTATGTTTGTTTGCCATGAAGTGGTAACTCCATTTGCAAAACAATACGAGGAAAAAGTGCAAATATTTGTAAAATTTGCAAATCAAGTGAGGGCTCACCAATCAAATAAAATTGTCTAGCGTTCGAAGCCATCAATACAATTTCCAACAGATGCACAGAATCATGTGCAATAATGGAAGTAGTGGAATTGTTGCAGACAACAAATCTGTCACTACACGAAAACACATGCATTGGAAACAGTACAGCTAACAGACAAGGTGGTAGAGCGTGGTTAATGTGATATTTGTATAATAGAGGCGTTTTCGCAATAAATACTATACAAATTCAATATATCAACGTACGGCCCTTGAAGTCATCACACCTTATATGGTTGAAAAGTCTTCTAACCAAAGACGAAGCGCGCCCTATAGTGGTTGGTGTGTGTTGCGATCTCTGGCTTTCCTTTTTCATTTGCAAAGAAAAAATCTCCGATCATTGAGCTCGTCTCGAAAGACAAAAAAACGAAAATTGTAAAATTATATAATAATTGGTTTTAATTTTATTTTACCATTCACAATATAGGTTTTTCTGCCAGTGACCATACTAATTTTTGAAAAACGTATCAAGACAATCCTGACAACAGATAAGCGCACTGGTAATTTATCCAGAACTCCGTTGTCCTGGATAGATGTCATTTTCATACAAATTTCATTGCACTGCACTATATAGTACCAAAATAAAACACTGCTATTGTCTCTAAATCAATTGTGTAGCCTGGAGTTTTAATATGTGTTTTAAGAAAAATCTCTAAAATTTTATAGCATCCAAAATTTTACTCCGATTTCGATTTGTTGTAATTCCATTTTCTTTCTTCAGATAATCGGCCGCTATTGCGGAATACCATAAAATTAGACTTATTCATGGTTATTTCCATACCCAAAACATTACAGTACAGGTGCAGGTTATTACTCATTTGTTGAAGAGTTTCAATTTCGTCAGCAATGGTGACTATATCATCAGCATAGATTAATACTCGAAGACCGCCTTCCAAAAAGCAATGAATGTCTTTGACATAAAGGCCCAAAAAGCGGAGAAAGGAAATATCCTTATTTAACACTAGTAAATCTCTTTAATTATCCCGACATTTCTTGTCTAGTCTATACAGCTGATTGAGTATGATGTACATAGTCTCTATAAGCATGATATATTTATTTACATATTTAAAAGATACTCCCATAGCATACCTCTAATATTGACAAAGACTTGACTTTTTTTTTGAGCTTAATGTTTCGAATCCAGTTAGTGGACATTATCAATTGTGAAGCACTTTTTTCCAAAGCCAGCTTGATATTCAACTAAATATTGATTTCATCCACCCAACATTATAGTATTTCATTAAGGAAACCCATTAATACTTTTGCAGCTGTATTTATGGCAGGTTAATTCCAATGGATTCCTGCAATAGTGTCGTAATGATTTGATGTGGATGATTTCAACGCTAGAAGTCTCATTATATTATCCTAGTGGACAATATCCTCAACGCTTTGCAGCAGAAGAGCTAACCCCTTGGTAAGTACACCGATCAGCTTAGAATCACTTCCTGATTCGATTTAACTATGTCTGTCTGTCCATGTATTCTTGTGATCAAATTACAGGTCGCATTTGTTGTCCGATTGTCAAGAAATTTTGCCTTTCGACATAATCGGTTCAGATTTAGATATAGCTCCCATATATATATTTCATCCGATATGGACTTTTTAGGCTATAAAAGCCCCAATTTTGGTCCTATCGTTACAAAATTTGATATGAGGTGCTTTATTTGACGTCTTAATATGTGTGCATATTTTCAATTTCATATTATTCGGTTCAGATTTAGATATACCTCCCATACATTTTAACCGAATTGACCTTTAAAGGCTGTAGTAGGCACAATTTTGGTCCGATTTCAACAAAATTTAACGTGAGGTGTTTTATTTTTAGTCCCAATGCGAGTACATTAACTAAAAATCGGTCCAGATTTGGATGTAGCTTCCACATATATATTTTATCCGAAATGGTCTTTTAAGACTGTAGAAGCCAAAATTTTTGTTGGAACTTAACAAGATGTAGTACAAGGTGCTTTATTTGACGTCTTAATACATGAGCAAAATTTCATAAAATTCGGTTTAGATTTAGATATAGGTACCAGATATAACTCAATGTTCGTCCGATGTAGCATGAGACGTTTTATTTGAAGTTCCAATATATATATATATATATATATATATATATATATGGACTTTTAATCCGATATGGTCTTTTAAGGATGTAGAAATACAAATTTGTTGTCCTATTGTAAGACAATTTTACAAGGGGTTCTATTTGATATTTCAATAGTTATCCAAATTAAAGTCTGACAACATTTTGAGACAATTTCTTTATATTAAAAGTTCTACGTACACTAGGTGGTGTAGGGCATTATACATATAGACGGCTCCGCCCGACTTTTCACTTTCCTTACTGGTTTTTGGTTTTAAGTTTATAGTCCAAGTTTTGGCCACATATTCATGTTAAGAGCATATTTCCTGTTATTCCCACGTATTGCATTACGCATTTCTCGTTCTCGTTGATAATATAAAAGAACAATTATTACAATTGTTCTTTTAAAAACAGTCACCGTGAATACACAATTCTGTGAATTTCTCTATGGTAAGATATGATAAGAGACGAGCCTTCAAAATTGCTTGAATTGCCTCCAAAAATCCACAGTTTTAATGTACGTCAAATGGCATATCAACTGTTGAATCGCTATGAAATGCCCAAAATAATTCATTTTGGAGTAGAAAACCGCAACGAAAATCAGGTACACATTTCCAAAGGTTTGGATTAGGTTTTTTTGGTACAAACAAAGAATAAAAATACAAACACTACGGAGAAACAAAAAATGCATGACATACTATGTAAGAAATTCAGGTACAGTCGAAACCGGATAAGTGAAACGCTATAAATGCATCAATTTGATTTAACTTATCCGTAATTTTCATTTTAGGGTAACTGGGATAAGTGAAATTAATTTTCTGTTAAACGACATAAACATTACTACAAGCAAATTTTCATGTCAACGTACTAATCATGTATGAAATAACTTGAGTTGAGAAAGAGCAAAGCTTAGTAGAACTCTTTAAAAGTCTGAGACAATCATTAGCGATATGTATGTAAAGTACTATCAATAAAATAAAAGTTCTACGTACACTAGGTGGTGTAGGGCATTATATAGACGGCTCCGCCCGACTTTTCACTTTCCTTACTGGTTTTTGGTTTTAAGTTTATAGTCCAAGTTTTGGCCACATATTCATGTTAAGAGCATATTTCCTGTTATTCCCACGTATTGCATTACGCATTTCTCGTTCTCGTTGATAATATAAAAGAACAATTATTACAATTGTTCTTTTAAAAACAGTCACCGTGAATACACAATTCTGTGAATTTCTCTATGGTAAGATATGATAAGAGACGAGCCTTCAAAATTGCTTGAATTGCCTCCAAAAATCCACAGTTTTAATGTACGTCAAATGGCATATCAACTGTTGAATCGCTATGAAATGCCCAAAATAATTCATTTTGGAGTAGAAAACCGCAACGAAAATCAGGTACACATTTCCAAAGGTTTTGATTAGGTTTTTTTGGTACAAACAAAGAATAAAAATACAAACACAACGGAGAAACAAAAAATGCATGACATACTATGTAAGAAATTCAGGTACAGTCGAAACCGGATAAGTGAAACGCTATAAATGCATCAATTTGATTTAACTTATCCGTAATTTTCATTTTAGGGTAACTGGGATAAGTGAAATTAATTTTCTGTTAAACGACATAAACATTACTACAAGCAAATTTTCATGTCAACGTACTAATCATGTATGAAATAACTTGAGTTGAGAAAGAGCAAAGCTTAGTAGAACTCTTTAAAAGTCTGAGACAATCATTAGCGATATGTATGTAAAGTACTATCAATAAAATAAATAGTATTTTATTGAAAAAGTGAACATTGCTTGCGTTATTCATTAAATAATAAATCCAATAGCATACACCAATAATTTATACTTGTGGGATGAAGAATGTTTCCATATTGCAAGGCACGTGCCTTTGTACAACACATCCTGAAACAATCTTAGTGAAGAAGTTGATTGGCTTGGGACAATTTTACTTCTTAAAAAAACCTACTGGAAGGGAAAAGTACTTGGGGGATGTTGTACTTTGCTGTCTTCTTCAGTTTTTGTTTTCACAAATATGAAATTTTGGGATATATATATACAGCGGTCAAAAAAAGTATTCATCATTCAATGTTTTTTTTTAGTAAGTCTACAAAAGACAATTGGAATAAAAACATATTAAACTAATGATGCAGTAGTGCTTGTGTGATATATATGTACACAATTTCATTGTTTTTAAAGAAAAAAATAGTATTTATTGGAACAAAAAGGGCCATTTTACAGCTGAACACAAAAAATTAAACAAAAAAAGTATTCATCATTGCAAAAAAACAAAAAAATAAATAACATAATTTAAAAAAATTAATACTTTGTTATTCGACCACCGCGTCTTATAACTTCTTTTAAACGGTTTGACATCGATTGGACTAATTTAGCGGTTATATTTTGGTCTATATTAGTCCATTCCTCCATTATCACCTGTTGCATTTGACTCTTGCTCGAAAAATTGCGCGTTCTCAATTTGCGTTCGAGATGTTCCCAAAGATGTTCAATTGGGTTCAAGTCGGGACTTTAAGGAGGAGTTTTAATGACTTTGGGGCAGTTATACAGCATCCACATCTTGGTATTTAAAGCAGAATGTTTGGGGTCATTATCTTGATAATATTGAAAGTTATTACCAAGCCCAAGTTTTACAGCACTATCTTTTAAATTCCTCTTTAAAATGTCAATGTAATACTTATGATCCATTACTCCATTAATAATTTCAAGATTTCCCGCTCCTGAAGCCGCCATACACCCCCAAACCATTAAACCACCTCCACCATGTTTTACAGTAGCAACTGTGTTTCGTTCTTCAAGCTCTGTATTTGGTTTTCTGTACACTATGACCTTTCCATCGCACCCAAAAAGATTAAACTTGCTCTCGTCTGCAAAAATGACTGTTTTCCAAAATGATTCGGGCTGTTTTACATACATTTTTGCGAAGTTTAGCCTTTTCACTCGGTTTATTTTATTTATAAAGGGCTTCTTACGTGCAGTTCTTCCTCTGTAACTATGCCTTTTGAGTGTATTTCGAATTGTTTGTGTAGTAACTTCCTTCCCTAAATATTCCATAGTGTTTTTACGAAGAATGGTCGCATTTGTCTTCGGAGTTTTCTGAACTTGCCGCACTAGCCAACGCACATCTCCAACTGAAAGTGCTTTTGGTCGACCAGATCTTGGTTTATTGTCAACAGTTTTCGTTTCTGTCCACTTTCTGATGATGGATTGTATAGTAGATCGTGGTCTATTTAATATTTCACTGATAGTTTTTTGAGTTAAACCATTCCTGTGGTGTTTTATTATCAAAACTTTTACCTCATCAGAAACCTCGTTTTGCTTACGACCCATTTTGACAAAAACTATATTTTCAATGAAATTAAATATTTGCTGTCAAGGGCAAAGCCTCCTTTACTAAATAAAACAGAAAAGGGGGATTCCCAAATAATATTTGAATTTGACTTTGATGATAGCAATGATGAATACTTTTTTTGTTCTGTTTTTGGTGTTATTATATAAAATTGCATTTTTTGCGCTAATTAAATTTATTTTTTGAATTTATTTTAAAACATATTACGAAAAATAAACTATTGCATAAAACTGCATTATTTGTTTACTTTAAATTTTCTTCAATTACCCAAAATAAGTGAATTTATTATCAATTTTGCTAATGATGAATACTTTTTTTGACCGCTGTATATATATATATATATATATATATATATATCTGCACCCTCTTTTTAACCTAACCTAACCTACTACTCTGCCAGCTGAAGCTGGAACGTCACTTAAGGACATACAGTCATTTTAAGTTATTCATAAAACTGAAGTCATAAAACTAAACCTGCACCTGTTACATTCTTGGTCGAATCCTAGCCAAGTTTTTCCTATACAGCAAGCCTCAATGAATCAACATGTAGTACTAAGGAATATATCTCTCACAATAGCCAGATTAACTTCAGCTAACTATATGAGAAGGTCAAAACATATGTCCACCGTAGCGCAGAGGTTAGCATGTCCACCGTCACCTCTGAACGCCTGGATTCGAATCCTGGCGAGAACGTCAGAAAAAATTTTGCAGCGGTGGTTATCCCCTCTTAATGACGGCGTACATTGCCATGTAAAAACTTCTCCCCAAAGAGGTGTCGCTCTGCGGCACGCCGTTCAGACTCGGTAATAAAAAGGGGGCCCCTTATCATTGAGCTTAAACTTGAATCGGACAACACTCCCTGATATTTGTTGCTGTTCCATATGGAATGTTCATGGGCAAATTTGCAAAACATATGTATGCCACCATTCCAGAAAATTTAATAATCTGCAATAAATTAATTAAGCTTCACCTTTAATTGCTAAACTAGCTAAAATTACCACCATCTTAAATAGGTTGGCATGTTTCAAGCTAGACAATTATGCTTTATACAAAATAATCCTATATTACTTAGTGTAACAAAGTCGTTTGGTTGCCGGGCCATAGCGGATTAATTGGGAATGAAAAAGCAGACGATTATTTAGTACTAAAGGCAAGAGAACTACCATTAATAAATTTGGTTAACCCAAACCCTTTCGGGTCGACGCAATCCGAAATCCTATGGGGTGATCCAGATCGTAAGAAGACGAGGCTATTACTGAAAGGAAGTAAAAGGAGATCAGAATAGCTTTCCGTATCATAACGGGACACATAGCACTACGAGCTAACTTACTAACTAACAACTAACAAAATTGGTGCAGCAAAAACGCAATGAACATGATGAGACGTTGGAGCATTTCCTATGTCATTACCCGGCGTTCGCGGCTTACAGATACCAGCACTTAGGTGGGGACACAGTACTAGACATGATCCAACATAGGGGCGGGGCTTGGTAAACAATTAAGTATTTTGTAAGTAGCACTGAATTCCTAACTTAGATTTTTTTTAGGTTACTTTTTTAGTATTTAGAGCGCACAACAAGCTGATTGCTGGCCTGGGTGTATGTCCATTGTGGCCTGGGGCGAATTAATATCCGCACCTTTTTTTTCAACCTAACCTAACGTCAACGGTCAAATTGAAGGAGCAAAAATGCAAATTTTGCCCATTATTATTCCTCTAAGGAACAGGGGCAAACTTCTCACATATCAATGAGTGCAGTCCGACACAAGCTCATATTAAGGGGCCTTCTTTTTATAGCCGAGTCCGAACGGCGTGCCCCAGCGCGACACTTGTTTGGAGCGAAGTTTTTATATGGTATAGTACCTCACAAATGTTGCCACCAGTAGGAGGAGTAAACCATGGTGGTCTCGCCAGGATTCGAACCCAGGCGTTCAGCGTCATAGGCGGACATGTTAACCTCTGCGTCATGGTGGCCTCCCCAGTTGAGGGAGCATTTAAGAATATACGTACATTTTAAGTTATATTTTCTAAGTTTGTGTCGAGGGCAAATCTCGAAATCAGGGTCTGGATATAAAAGACGATATTAAATGAAATCTGCGTTAAGATATTTTATCTCAGACGATGCGCTGCCTCTCTTCCCTTGACTAATATGAAAAAGTATGTGGATTTTCAAAGAACGCAGTCGCAGTCCTAGACCACAGAGATATACAATTTTAAACACTATCCCATATGCATTAGGCTACTTAGGCTACCTACACTTTTGTACTACAGTGTAAATAGTTAAGTGTTTTGGCAAGCTTAGAATATAAGACATAGAAACTACTCATTAACAAAACAACTATTTATATTGGAACAAGTAAAAGCGTGCTAAGTTCGGCCGGGCCGAATCTTATATACCCTCCACCATGGGTCGCATTTGTCGAGTTCTTTTCCCGGCATCTCTTCTTAGGCAAAAAAAGATATAAGAAAAGATTTGCTCTGCTATTAGAGCGATATCAAGATAGGGTCCGGTTTGGACCACAATTAAATTATATGTTGGAGACCTGTGTAAAGCCAATTCGAATAAGAATTGCGCCCTTTGGGGGCTCAAGAAGTAAAATCGAGAGATCGATTAATATGGGAGCTGTATCGGGCTATAGACCGATTCAGACCATAATAAACACGTATGTTGAAGGTCAAGAGAGGATCCGTCGTACAAAATTTCAGGCAAATCGGATAATAATTGCGACCTCTAGAGGCTCAAGAAGTCAAGATCCCAGATCGGTTTATATGGCAGCTATATCAGGTTATGAACCGATTTAAACCTTATTTGACACAGTTGTTGAAAGAAAGAATAAAATACGTCTTGCAAAATTTCAGCCAAATCGGATAGGAATTGCGCCCACTAGAAGCTCAAGAATTCAAGTCCCCAGATCTGTTTATATGACAGCTATATCAGGTTATGAACTGATTTGAACCACACTTAGCACAGTTGTTGGATGTCATAACAAAACACGTCGTGCAAAAATTCATTCAATTCGGATAAGAATTGCGCCCTCTAGAGACTCAAGAAGTCAAGACCCAAGATCGGTTTATATGGCAGCTATATCAGGTTATGAACCGATTTGAACCATACTTGGCACAGTTGTTGAATATCATAAAAAAACACGTCGTGCAATACTTCATTCCAATCGGATAAGAATTGCGCACTCTAGAGGCTCAAGAAGTCAAGACCCAAGATCGGTTTATATGGCAGCTATATCAAAACATGGACCGATATGACCCATTTACAATACCAACCGACCTACACTAATAAGAAGTATTTGTGCAAAATTTCAATAGCTTTACTCCTTCGGAAGTTAGCGTGCTTTCGACAGACGGACGGACGGAAGGACGGACGGACGGACAGGCGGACGGACATGGCTAGATCGACATAAAATTTCACGACGATCAAGAATATATATACTTTATGGGGTCTCAGACGAATATTTCGAGTAGTTACAAACAGATTAACGAAATTAGTATACCCCCTCCTATGGTGGAGGGTATAAAAACCGTCTAAACGACTATTGAAGAGAATGACAAAAAACGTGACCGTAGTATCGCACTCTACAACTTGGCGATGAACGAATGCGAAACGTACTGGTACCGCCTATAGAGTAGGCGAACGTGTGTGTGTTTTTTTAAAATAAATATTTTGGCTAATGAATCTGGTAGAAAAAGTTTTTAAAATGACTCAGTAGCGCAAATGAAAGTCACCTTGAAATTTCAATGGCAAAACGTAACTCATATTTATAATTAATATTGATGAAAAAGTATTTTGAAAAATGTAACGAAAACTGATATCAGTGGATGGAAGACCCATGGTTTTGATAACTACCATAGCATAAAAAGAGTAGTCAAACTCAATATCAAAAATTTATCCTAACCTTTCTTGCCCTTTAAATGACACGTGCTTCCTTTCTTGCGTCATATTTAAGAATTGTTTCATCATTCTCTTTTAAATTAAATGGTATGGGAAAGGCCATAAGAGAGAGGGGCATGGAAAGAGAGGGAGAGAGAACATTTTATTTGAGACAATACAGAGAGATTTTGTTTTTTAAAAACAGCCATAAAACGTTTGTAAGACACACTCTTATTTGTATATATACATACGCGCTGACGTCACTTCCCTGACAAGCCCCAAAAATGCCAACCAATGAGAATAAGCTTAGAATGTCTGACCTCCGAAACTGACGTGTGTGCAATCGTTGGCAAGAGTATACCTTTTTTATTTTTTTTTTTTTTCTCCCTATAGTGGTGCGCCTATTCAATTTAAACAGAAGGGGCTCGTCGCCGCTTAGAACAGCCGATGAAAGTAATTTTATGAAATAAAGAAAACTAAAATAAGTGTATGGCATTAACTCACATCCATATCATGTGTAGCTGCCAATTATTCTTTTGTAAGCCTCTTAGGGTATAAGTTCCCTTGAAAATGCCTGAAATGCAAAAGTGGGGATTTTGTAGTTTGCAGAGTAAAACAGCTGCCTCGTTTGGCCTGACTCGGCACAAATACAAACTACATACATACAGCGGTCAAAAAAAGTATTCATCATTCAATGTTTTTTTTTTAATAAGTCTACAAAAGACAATTGGAATAAAAACATATTAAACTAATGATGCAGTAGTGCTTGTGTGATATATATGTACACAATTTCATTGTTTTTAAAGAAAAAAATAGTATTTATTGGAACAAAAAGGGCCATTTTACAGCTGAACACAAAAAATTAAACAAAAAAAGTATTCATCATTGCAAAAAAACAAAAAAATAAATAACATAATTTAAAAAAATTAATACTTTGTTATTCGACCACCGCGTCTTATAACTTCTTTTAGACGGTTTGACATCGATTGGACTAATTTAGCGGTTATATTTTGGTCTATATTAGTCCATTCCTCCATTATCACCTGTTGCATTTGACTCTTGCTCGAAAAATTGCGCGTTCTCAATTTGCGTTCGAGATGTTCCCAAAGATGTTCAATTGGGTTCAAGTCGGGACTTTGAGGAGGAGTTTTAATGACTTTGGGGCAGTTATACAGCATCCACATCTTGGTATTTAAAGCAGAATGTATGGGGTCATTATCTTGATAATATTGAAAGTTATTACCAAGCCCAAGTTTTACAGCACTATCTTTTAAATTCCTCTTTAAAATGTCAATGTAATACTTATGATCCATTACTCCATTAATAATTTCAAGATTTCCCGCTCCTGAAGCCGCCATACACCCCCAAACCATTAAACCACCTCCACCATGTTTTACAGTAGCAACTGTGTTTCGTTCTTCAAGCTCTGTATTTGGTTTTCTGTACACTATGACCTTTCCATCGCACCCAAAAAGATTAAACTTGCTCTCGTCTGCAAAAATGACTGTTTTCCAAAATGATTCGGGCTGTTTTACATACATTTTTGCGAAGTTTAGCCTTTTCACTCGGTTTATTTTATTTATAAAGGGCTTCTTACGTGCAGTTCTTCCTCTGTAACTATGCCTTTTGAGTGTATTTCGAATTGTTTGTGTAGTAACTTCCTTCCCTAAATATTCCATAGTGTTTTTACGAAGAATGGTCGCATTTGTCTTCGGAGTTTTCTGAACTTGCCGCACTAGCCAACGCACATCTCCAACTGAAAGTGCTTTTGGTCGACCAGATCTTGGTTTATTGTCAACAGTTTTCGTTTCTGTCCACTTTCTGATGATGGATTGTATAGTAGATCGTGGTCTATTTAATATTTCACTGATAGTTTTTGAGTTAAACCATTCCTGTGGTGTTTTATTATCAAAACTTTTACCTCATCAGAAACCTCGTTTTGCTTACGACCCATTTTGACAAAAACTATATTTTCAATGAAATTAAATATTTGCTGTCAAGGGCAAAGCCTCCTTTACTAAATAAAACAGAAAAGGGGGATTCCCAAATAATATTTGAATTTGACTTTGATGATAGCACATCAATGATGAATACTTTTTTTGTTCTGTTTTTGGTGTTATTATATAAAATTGCATTTTTTGCGCTAATTAAATTTATTTTTTGAATTTATTTTAAAACATATTACGAAAAATAAACTATTGCATAAAACTGCATTATTTGTTTACTTTAAATTTTCTTCAATTACCCAAAATAAGTGAATTTATTATCAATTTTGCTAATGATGAATACTTTTTTTGACCGCTGTATGTAGTATATAATCACTCATGAGCTTGTACGACGTTGAATCCAAAAAGAAATCACGCGATACGACAAGAGGTTTGTGGTAACTGGTGATTGCTTCTTTTCTTGTTTATTTTACAGACCATTAATATAAAGATCAATAACTTTGTGCAGACATAAAAATCCTTAATTCGAGGATTTCATTGTGCTATAGTTTTTTGTGTTTTTATAGGTTGAATTAAGGTAATGATATTGTTCTTATTTTAGATTTTAATCGTTTCTTATTTCAAACTTCTGCATGTCCATCTTCATAAAACGAATCCATAAAATTAGGTGTAAGAGGTGTGGGGAATAACGCTTCGACCCCATTTAAAATCTTTTAACTCAAAAAAGCAAACTTGTTTTTGTCAACAAATGAGTCGCACAATTATTTTGAAGCAATTCTACTACAAAGACAGACATTTTTCGTTTTTGAAAATTATTGGAAGTATTTTACTATGAAACAACTAGGAACCCGCCATAATGCATTCAGGTAAAAATTTATACAAAATAAATTTACTTGAAGGCCATTATTTTATTCTACATACCAAAATTCTGTCAAACCAGCAAAAACGAAAGCTTCTTGGAACCGAACAATGATGATCGAAAGACCGGTTAACGTGTAACAGAACACCGCCTGAAAAATTTCAGCCAAATCGAACATAAATTGCGGCTTGTAAGAGATCGATTTATATGGGAGCTATATCAGGATAAAGACCGATTTTGACCGTACTTGGCACAGTTGTTGAAAGTCATAACAAAACACTAAATGCTCAATTTCGGCCAGATCGGACAAAATTTTTGGCTTGTAAGGACTCAAGAAGTCAAATCGGGATATCGGTTTATATGGGAGCTATATCCCACAGCTTGTGACTCTGTAATTGCATTCTTTCTTCTGTCAGTTATCAGCTGTTACTTTTAGCTTGCTTTAGAAAAAAAAGTGTAAATAAAGTATATTTGATTAAAGTTCATTCTAAGTTTTATTACAAATGCATTTACTTTCTTTTAAAAAATCCGCAATTACTTTTTGGGCAACCCAATAACTTTTTTCTATGAGTGTAGCTAGCATAAGAACTTATTTTTCCCTATTAAGCACATATTTGAAGAGATGCAAGCATTTTAAGTTATATAATGTGATATTGATGTGAATTTCCGCATTTGCATATGATTTTTTTTTTAAAGAAAATTTTAATTGGACACCACTGGTAAAGAAATAACGAACTCCGTTGGTATTAAACTCATCATCGTCGTGGCCACTCTTTAAATGATCGTTAGCAAGCAACTGCTTTATTTTGTGACTTATTCTAAACGTAATATCAAGCCATAGTGGTGCTTTAGGTCCATTTAAGTGTTCTAGATTTTATTTAGCAAAAAGAACGAAAGATGAAATCTTTGTAACTTTTAATTAGCTTCTAAAAAAACTGCTAAGTACAAGTGAGGTATTACACAATAAAGCCAAATCTTCTCTATGATATAATAATAAAGCCAAAATCAAAATTAAAATGCAATAAAAATAAAATTGAAATCATTTGCGAACTGGTTAGTCATGAATTATTGTTTTGTTGTGATTCTTTTCATATTCAATTAACCTTTGGAACATTAGCTACTGCGAATAAACTTTTCAAGCTAGCTATTAATTCTTATAACTCTTTATAAAATGTTTGTGATAACTACATATAATTGATCACAATCTTAACAATCATATACGCGCTTTTGTAACCTTTCTCTCTGAATAGCAATCTGTCCGACTATTTTAATATCTTAGATGATTATTGCGAAGACCTTGACGCACGCTTTATTACAAACTGGTTATGTTATGGTACTGTTGGCAAAAACTATTTTGTATACAGCTTATTAAAATGGGGGCTCGACCGACATTCGTTTTGTTTGTGTTTTCTTACTTGGCTCACATTTCAACGGCTCTCTAATGTCCCAACAAAAGTCCCCCTCTTTTTGTCAGCCAATATTTGCCTCTATTTCTCTCACTCTTGTTTCCGTTATAGACAAATCAAAAGTTGAACATACGAATATACACCAGCACTACGGAAATTCATAGCACTGATTGAAAAAGAAATCACCCACAATTCCTTTTTTACATTCAATACTTTTTTGTAGCAAGTATTAAAGTCATTCACTTGTTTTGAGTTTTTTTTTTACTCTGAAAACTCATTAAAAGTTATATTATGTATTGAAGTGAACTGCAATGATTGGGCGAAATCAGTCTCCCGAAAAATTCCTTTGGGGGATTTTTATAAATAAATTTATACCAGCAAACACACAAATTTATTTTGCCAGTTGATATGCATATATCATGTTAAATTTTTTCGTATATATAGGTCTATTTTTATAAAATGTGAAAATTTGGATAGCATGCTTAGAGACGAAGCATGAGAGAGAAAAAGATATATGCAGAATTGGCCTTCATGTGATACGATTATAGGACATTGAATAAAAAACGAATGTATCAGAAAGAACTAAAATACAAAACTGGAACCCGTATAATATTTGCATCAAATTTAATAGTTAAATTTTTTAGAGGGGTGGCGGCAAATATACTAATTTTCTACAACTTAATATACCATAATTTGTTTAAATAGTCGCCTATTTCGTTTACGGTTTGATATCAATTTTTTAGTGTTGCTTTGCTTAAGGAGTTAGGTTAGGTTGAGAAGAGGGTGCAGATATTAATCCGCCTCATACCACTATGGACATACACCTAAGCCAGTAATCGGCTTGTTGTGAGCTCTAAAACCTATAAAGTAACTAATAAAAAAAAGAATGCATGTGCATTCTTCGCCCTCTCCCTTAACTCGGACTGCGTCGACCCGAAAGTCTTCGGGTTAACCTTAACCACCAAATCGTCTGCCCTTTCATTTCCCCTTACTCCGTTATGGCCCGGCATCCAAACGATGCGGATTTTGCCATCCTCTCCTTCTTACACTACAAGACTATTCGTGACCTTACCATCTTGGTTGTTATTGCCCTTATGGCAATTTTACTGTCGGTAAAGGTGTTTAAAATCGACGTCTTCGCGTTAGCACCACACCACTTCACGCATTCCGTGATCGCTCGGATCACCGCCTGCGGGACCGTATTATGGTCACGCAGTCTAAAACAGATCTCAGTCCCTGGGTTCCCAATGTAAAACACCAGGCCCACTCTGTCCTCTAGCTTTGATCCATCAGTGTAACATGATCTTCCAGATGGCAATACTAGGGTTCCGTCAATCCAAGACTGTGCCGATGGCAGCAGTGCCCCGCAATCGACTTAAAGGTTCATCTCTGATATCCGATCGAAAACCTCTTTCCTTCCTTCCAAGTTTCCTATCGTCGCCTCAATTATACCGCGATGGTATGAGCTGCTCCCATCGCCACAAATCTCATAGCCGTAGTGGCTGCCTAAGTGTGAGGCAGCCACTACGTCTATGAGATTTATGGCTGTCTGTATGTCAATGGGTCGGATATCTAGAATAGTCTCCAGTGCCCTAGTGAGCGTGGTCCTCATCGCTCCGCCTATGCCAAGACAACATGTTCTCTGAACCTGTTGTATGGTCCTTATCTTGCACTTTTACTCCATAGCAGTCCACCAAACTACTGAGGCGTAAGTAAGTATTGGTCTAATCACGCTCCTGGATTCAGGAGAAGTTACAATCATTTTAAGTTATTAAAGTAGAATTAATTTTTTTTCTGACTTGGCCAAAGGCACATAGATTAGCATATGTGCCTTTGAGGCTAAAGAACTGGGTTCAAATCCCGGCAAGAGCATCAGAGGTGGTTAACCAAAGATTTACACAAAAATTTGGAGCTGGGGTTCCACTCAAACTGAAGGCAGAACGCAAAGAAAACGGAATGCGGATAGCTCCTCCTGTTTTTGTGTGTCTCTGAGACGGGAGACACAAAAACCAAGGGAGACAAAAAGTAGTGCCTCAGAGAAACGCAAAAACCAAAAATGAAGTGGAATTTTAAGGAGAAGTGGAACTTCTACCTCACACATGGGACTCAAAACAAAGATATAAGGTTGCCCCTAGATACATGACCACAAAGGGAGAAGCCTTTGAGATGGATATAGGTTGGATTGTGGGTATTCCCGGGGCATTGATCCATCACGTATTTGTATAGTCTACAAGATTTTCCTAAAATTCCAAGGAGTTACAAACATTTTTTGTTTTTCATGTGGTATTTCGATTTCCTGAGGCATTATTGCACGCAGCGGTGCCCTAAAGAGACGCAAAAACCAAAAATCAAAACAGGGATGTAGGGTTGACTCTAGATACATGACCCCAAAACTTGTAATTTATGTAAGGTAGGAAAGGGAGAAGCCTTTGAGATGGCTAGAGCTCGGATTGTGGGTTTTTCCGGGGCATTGGCCCATCACGTATTTGTATAGTCAACAATAGCAAACCAACACTAAAGATTTTATGCCATGGTGCAGCGAAAAACTACCATTCTACCACCTTATCCCATACAAAGCCAAGTTAGAGAACTATAACTATTTTAAGATTTCCATAAAATTGCAAGGAGTTACAAACTTTTTAAGTTTTTCATATGGTATTTCGATTTCCTGAGGCATCATCCCACGCAACGGTGCCCCAGAGAAATGATGAAAGACCTGCACCTAAATAATGCAATGGTTGGTTGCGAGGGCCTGGTGCAACATGTTTGAAAATCTTTAATATAGACCAGTTACAACCTGCAAGCGATGCTTTGCAGCAGATAAGACCCAACAGAAGTCGTTAAGTTAACCTTCTTTACAGCAATGCCTAGATAACGTCGCCCTCCAGGGAGGTTCCTTAAGATCTGCCATACTCACCAGACGTCACTCCAACGGATTTCCATATTTTACTTAGTTCGATAAATTCGCTTGAAAAGACTCTAAGGTGATAACTGCTAGACTCACTCACAAGTGTAATCTAAATCGTTGGTAGGCCAAAAACAAAACTATGACAAACGTTGGGATAAACGAACGGAAATTGCGATGGTTCTTTGATTACAAAAATTCATGGACTGTTAGTCGGACATGGTTAAAATGAATCAGAATATGGCTGTACTTATTAATGGGTGTATCAATTCGTTAAGGAGAGTTTTAAATTTTGTGTGAAAATTTGCCCATGAACATTGCATTAAGGAACAGTGGGAATACTTTTCATGTGCAGTCGAGTTCGCTTAATTGAAAGCGAATTCGAAAATTCATACAAGAAATTTGTTTCAATTATCCGATGTTTTTGAAAGATACGAAGGTCGAATAATTGAAATACGTTTAAATTAACTTAAGTTTCTACAATGAAGAATGTTTCCCATTAGTAGAAATTCAGAAAGTAAAAAGCTTTGCAATTAAACGATCTGGAATTAAAGGGTGATTTTTTTGAGGTTAGGATTTTCATGCATTAGTATTTGACAGATCACGTGGGATTTCAGACATGGTGTCAAAGAGAAAGATGCTCAGTATGCTTTGACATTTCATCATGAATAGACTTACTAACGAGCAACGCTTGCAAATCATTGAATTTTATTACCAAAATCAGTGTTCGGTTCGAAATGTGTTCATTCACCGTAACGTTGCGTCCAACAGCATCTTTGAAAAAATACGATACAAATGTCGCCAGTTGCAAATGTTTTTTCAGGCATTTAGAGCCATAATCGGACAAGCTAAACTCTGCTCCACGGTGGCCTCTCATTATTTATAGAACATTTACTGCGGGACGACCTAAAATTAAAAAATTATATCTAAACAAGTAAAAAGGCGTTAAGTTCGGTCGGGCCGAACTTTGGATACCCACAACCTCGGGTACATATTTAAACCACCTTTCGTCCTAATCTGGTGAAAAATTCACAATGTATGCCCCCATAGCAGTTAAATCGAAATATGGTCCGATTTGAACCAAATTGGACACAGACATTGAGTGGGCTAATAAGTATAAGTCATTGTTCAATTTTGTAGAAGAAATACTGGTTTTTTGGTAGCCATATCCAAATATAGACCGATCTGAACCATATACGATACGGATACGTCGATACGTCGAAGAGCCTAACATAAGTCAATTTGTCAAATTTCAGTGAAATCGGATTATAAATGTACCTTTTATGGGGCCGAGACTTTAAATCGAGAGATCGGTCTATATGACAGCAATATCCAAATCTGAGCCGGTGTGAACCAAATTAAAGAGGATTGGTGAAGGGCCTAACGCAATTTCGACGAATTCGGACAATGAATGCACCTTTTATGGGCCACAAACCTTAAATCGAGAGATCGGTCTATATAACAGTTATATCCAAATCTGGACCGATCTGGGCCATATTGCAGAAAGATTTCGACGGGAATAACATAACTCACTGTCCCGAATTTCGGGCACATCGGATAATAAATGCCCCTTTTACAGACCTAAGACCATAAATCGAGAGGTCGGTCAATATGGCATCTATAACCAAATCTGGACTGATCTGGACCAAATTGCAGAAAAATGTAGAAAGGCCTAACACAACTCATTGATTTTATGGGCCTAAGACCTAAAATCGGCGGATCGGTCTGTATAATCCGATCTGAGCCAAATTGAAGAAGGATGTCGACTGGCATAACACAACTGTCCCAAATTTCAGCAAAATCGGATAATAAATGTGGCTTTTATGGGCCTAAAACCCTAAATCAGCGGATCGGTCTATATGGGGCTATATAGCCCATCTTCAAACTTAACCTGCTTATGGACAAAAAAAAAAAGAATCTGTGCAAAGTTTCAGCTCAATTTCTCTATTTTTAAAGAGTGTAGCATGAAAGACTGACGGACAAACGGACGGACATGGCTAGATCGTCTTAGATTTTTACGCCGATCAAGAATTTATATAATTTACTATCTGACCCGGGCCCGCTTCGCTGCGACTTGTTTTACTCTATATGGAACAAAAGTTTCCTTGGTATATTTATTTTGGACAATTAAAGATCTTTTAGTGAAATACCACGCTAACTTGACTAACAGTTTAACAATATAATCTTTATTGGTCTACGAATTTAAGTTTGGATGTAAGGTGTACTCCAAGACTTCATTTCAGCCCGGTATTCTCATGATTTCTGATTTAGTGGTGTTTTCGGGGGAGCATTGTGCTCTTCTCTCAAATACCATTTATTTAAATATATCAGCAACGTGCACTATTCTCATATATCTATATATCATTTATTTGAACCTCATATTGCCACTGGCCTCAAAAGTGGATATCAAATTCGTTTTCTAATCTCATTTAAACACCTTATTGTAAACCTTAAAGTCTGCAAATATGTCCGGTTTGGGGTATTTGCCCTAAAACCCATGAATATTTAGTTCCACTCTCTTTAAGACCCAAATTATCTTGGTGAGCAAATACGTCCTACTTGGGGGTTGTTATGGTGGTGGGACGTCCGCTTGACAGTTGGCCCATAATATTGATATCCAATACGTGGTCTACTCCCACATAACTTTAATTAGAGCCCCATATTTCCATAGTCGGCAAACATGGCCTGCTTGGGGGTGTTTTGGGGGATGGGGGGCCACTCAGTGAGTTGGCCTTGAAAATATATATCGGATTCGTATTCCACTTTAAAACCCCTCTTATTTGAGCCTCATATTGCAACAGTCAGAAAATACTTCAATGGGTTGTGTGGTGGGGGTGGGGTGGCCCCATAGACATTTATCCCCAATATTGATATAAAATTAGTGCTTTACTCCCAAAGAACTTTCATTTGAGCCCCATATTGCCACGGTCGTAAATTTGTCCCCTTTGGGGGATGTTTTTGGTGAGAGGCGGCCCACCAAACACTTGGTCCCATATTTGGATATCAGAATCGTATTCTACATTCAAATACCTTTTATAAAGCCCCATTTTCCCATGGTCAGTAAATAAGTCCTGTTGGGGGGGTGTTTTGGGAAAGGGGTGGACCCCCAGAAACGTGGTCCCACATTTGGATATCAAATTCGTATTCTACTCACAAATACCTTTCATTTGAGTCCCATATTGCCATGGTCGGTAAATATGTTCGATTTAAAGGTGTTTTGGGGCTTGGGGTGGCCCCCCAGCACCTGGTCCACCATTGGATATCAGATACGTTTTCTTATCCTAAATACCTTTCATATGAGTCCCATATTGTCATGATTGGTCTAAATATATGTTTGGTAGGTTTTAGGGTGGGGCAGCCCCCTAGGTACCCCAACCGAAATTTGGATGCCAAATTTTTATTTTTAGGGTACTATATAAGAGCACACAAAATTTCGTTTAAATCGCACCACCCATCTCCGAGATCTGGGGTATCGGAAAATTAGGGTAAGGGGGAGGGTTCGCCCCCCCTTCAGATATCAAAAAATGTAGTACCCTATTTTCACCACGGGGTCATTATGCACCATCTGTGAACATTTCAAGAAAATCGGTTCAGCTATTTCTGAGTCTATAAGGAACACACAAACAAACAAACAAACCTACAAACAAACACAAATTGATTTTTATATATAAGATATTAAATATGTTTTTTTTAATTTTTATGGTAGGTATATTGGTAGATATAACTTTTTTTATGAGATCACAAAAATGTGTCACCAGCCTCTAACCACTGTGAAATAATATTTAGCTTTCTCTCACATCATTAAAAGCTAAACCAAGTACATCAACAGACTCTCTTGAAAAAGCTTTGTATGAGAATACAGTTTGGGAAGTTTGAATGGCAATGGTTTTTAAACTCTTAAGACACATAGACACATACACACACACCCACACACTAAATACGAAAGGTAAACTCGATGCTTCTTAAACTTTTTCATATGCTTGAAATTTGTAACGGCTGCTGGATATTTGAAATTCAAATAAACAATTAAATTTTATTACTATGACTCAGGTGATGGTGAGAATTGTTCTTGTTACAGTGTTTTAATTTAAAATGCATTTTTAAAAGTGTTTAATTAAATTGTTTACTGCTGACTGTTGAGTGACTGTGGTTGTGGTTGTGGGTATGATTTTAAAACTGTTTATTAGATAAGACGTTTAATAAAACCTATTCCATTTGTTTATGAGGGTACTTTTTCGACTATACCAAATTGTGTTTTTTACGAATGTGAGTTGTCTGTCTGCGCAACTAAGAGACACAATCTCCAAGCTGCGTTAATGCTGTACTGCAAGAATTTGTTTGACATTTGATCTGTTATTATCAAATTAACAAATAATTTAAATTGAATTCATTTGTGTCATAAACCTATACGGAATTTTTTGCCATCTTATGAAAGCAATTGTGTTTGTGGACTTATCATGTCTGAGAGTTTTGTTAAATTTAATAAGGAAATAAATAATTGTGTTACAAAAAATGAAGGCAAACATGACAGCCAGTCAGCCGGTTAATGAGTTTTTTGGGAATCAAAGCGAATTCCGTGGAGAAAAATCCACATGAGGGGATATTCAACTTATTATAGTTGTCATAGAGTTATCCCAAAACACTATGCTACAAAAATTTCACACATACTGCCCAAGATAAACAAAATAATTAAAACAATAATTGTGAGCTGGCAATGCATCATTGCATGTTATTATAAAATAATAAAAATATGACGATATTTGAGATAATAATTATTAAACAAATATTTGTTAAAATCCTATAATAACCACGCTAATATATATTACCCAGGTATTATAGCCATCTATTAAAAAATACAAAAAAGTACATGATTTAATTGCTGCGGAATGTCAACAACAAATTATTTGTGTATTTTTGTATTGAAATCGTTTTTAAAGCCCCAAGTAATTCCCCTGTTTCTGATGAATGATTGAATCCACTCTATTCAAATTGAAGCGCAATACGCCAAACTTCATTGGAAAAACATTATCTATGTAGAACTGAAAACAACAAGAGGAACACGTGCTAAACTTAAGTTTAACTGGATATTTTGAAAATATACGAATTAAACAAGAAAAATTATATGGCAAAAACATCTATCAGCTATCACATTTCAGGCCCCAGCAGCAAAAGAGAAATGGGGTTTAGGTTTTATAAAAACTGTAGATGATACGGAACGGAAGATATAGACGTATTTTACTTTAACATTGTGTGAAGTGTGAGGATCAAATTTTGAAAATTTGATATTTTAGAAAATCAAATTCAAGCCCCAGCAGCAAAAGAGAAAGGAGGTTTAGGTTTTATGAAAACTGTAGATGATACGGAACGGAAGATATAGACGTATTTTACTTTAACATTGTGTGAAGTGTGAGGATCAAATTTTGAAAATTTTATATTTTAGAAAATCAAATTATGGTGAAATTTTTGTATATTAAAATTAAATTTTCTTTGTTTATTCGAAAAGTAGTATATTTCCAATTTTGTTTTTTAATCCTTATATTCTAATACATACTTGGAGACTGATTCGATGATGCCATAACATGAATCTGATATTACTCATCGAAAATCGCTTTATTGTTTTTCAAAATATGGCCCATTAAGATCGCTTGCACTTTTGCATGCGTTTGAACCAATTGTCGAAGTACTTTCTCCACTCTGATTGAGGTATCTCCAAAACATGCATTCTAAACGCATCAACCGCTTCTTCAGGTATCGAAAAACGTTGACCTCTCATTTTGTTTTTTACGTGCGGGAATAAAGAGAAGTCATTCGGTGGCAAGTCGGACTATACGTGGGTGACTCATCAAATCGATCGGTTTTGAGTTCTCAAAAATGCAGTTATTTCGAATTTTTGGAGCATTTCTTTCGACCAATCGATACGAGCCATTTTGAGTGATTGACAAATTGTATGGGATCCAACGCGAACAAATTTTTGTGACGGTCAAATGTTCATGCAATATTCAATGTGTTCTTGTTCCACTAATACCTAAGATTGTCTCAATCTCACGATAGGTCACATGACGATCATGCATTATCAGTTGTTGCACAGCATTAATAATTTTTGGAACAACAACTGATTTTGGACGACCTTCGCGAAATTCGTCCTGGAGTGAACTACGACCATGGTCGAATTCACCATACCATCGATAAACACTGGTCCTTGATGGAGCTTCATCGCCAAAAATTGTATTAAGTTCATCGATGCACTGTTGTTGAGTTAATCCACGTCGAAAGTTGTGAAAAATAATCGCATGAAAATGTTTAGGATTTAATTCTAGTTAACTCTAGCGAGATAAATCTTTTAAGTTACTGTAAACAACACAAATAAAGCTCGTATTTCAAAACGTTCTGAGCACGTATAACCTCAAAAATGTCAAGCTTTACGATAGAGGGTGATTTTTTTGAGGTTAGGATTTTCATGCATTAGTATTTGACAGATCACGTGGGATTTCAGACATGGTGTCAAAGAGAAAGATGCTCAGTATGCTTTGACATTTCATCATGAATAGACTTACTAACGAGCAACGCTTGCAAATCATTGAATTTTATTACCAAAATCAGTGTTCGGTTCGAAATGTGTTCATTCACCGTAACGTTGCGTCCAACAGCATCTTTGAAAAAATACGGTCCAATGATTCCACCAGCGTACAAACCACACCAAACAGTGCATTTTTCGGGATGCATGGGCAGTTCTTGAACGGCTTCTGGTTGCTCTTCACTCCAAATGCGTCAATTTTGCTTATTTACGTAGCCATTCAACCAGAAATGAGCCTCATCGCTGAACAAAATTTGTCAAAATTTGAACACATTTCGAACCGAACACTGATTTTGGTAATAAAATTCAATGATTTGCAAGCGTTGCTCGTTAGTAAGTCTATTCATGATGAAATGTCAAAGCATACTGAGCATCTTTCTCTTTGACACCATGTCTGAAATCCCACGTGATCTGTCAAATACTAATGCATGAAAATCCTAACCTCAAAAAAATCACCCTTTATATATATATATTGCGGCTTGTAAGGATTTGTATACATATGTCTCGACGTCCTCAGTCGATCTAGCCCTGTTCTTTCGTTCGTCTGTCGAAAACACGATAGCGGTCGAAGGCGTAATGCTCACCGCTTGAAATTTTGCACAATTTTTCTCCGATTTTGTTGAAATATTGCATGTAGTGTTCTGTTATGATTTCCAACAACTGTGCCATGTACGCTTTACATTGTCTGATTTGGCTGAAGTTTCGCTTGTGGTGTTCCGTTATGACTTCCAAAAACTGTATATTTGTATAAATTTTATTTTGTATAAATTTTTTGCAGAATCCATGTTGGTGGGTTCCCAAGATTCGCCCCAGCCGAACTTAGCACGCTTTGACTTGTTATAGTTAACGCCCACAGGGAGAGCTAAACTTTAATGAAAAGATCAAATGGAGCAAGACGTTTCCAAATTTAGTTCAAGATTTAATAGGAGTTCTCAGTATCAAAGTGCTTGGAAAATTCAACTTCGTGAGTCCATGGAAAACGTTCAAAGTGTTGTGAAATCAATCAACATCCATCAGATCAAAATCAAATCCCCTTTATCATCTCAGTTACATATCGATTGACCTAATATTGAAAAAAAAACGATTAAATTCGAAGCATTATACGAACAAAACCAACATCAAAAGATAACCACAGATACCTGAGTGGAAGTTTTTCAAATTAATTTGTTTACTCGTATTTCCCCAATCTATTTCATTGGGTTTTGATAAACTGCGATTAGTCGGCAAATACTTGTAAAGTAAAAGAGTCTTGCATTTTGTTATCAATATCAGAGCAGATGTTAAACAATTGCAGAGAAAAACCATTAAGGAAGGGCAAAAGTCGGGCGGAGCCGACTATATAATACGAATGGGACAACAAATTTGGATTTCCACATCTTTAAAAGACCATATGGGATAAAAGATTATATGGGAGTTATATCGAAACGTGTGCCAATTTTGATGACACATACTGGGACGTCAAATAGAATATCTCACGCCCTATATTTTAGAGATGTGACCAAAATTATGGCTTTTATTGCCTTAAAAGTCCATATCGGATAAAATATATACATTGGAGCTATATCTAAATCAGGACCGATTTTAATGAAATTTTCCGCAAGTATTGGAACGACAAATAATACGTTTCATGCAAAATCGGACGAAAATTGTGATTTCAACAGGCTAAAGTCTATTTCGGATGAAAGATATATCGGGGACCTACATCTAAATATAAACCGAATTTTATTTGCACACGTATTAAGACGTCAAAAAAAAACACCTCGTACTACATCTTGTTAAGATCGGACTAAAATAGTGGCTTCTACAGCCTTAAAAGGCCATATCGGATAAGATATATATATATGGGAGCTATATCTAAGTCTAAACCGATTTTGTTCAAAATCAATAGCGTTCGTCCTTGAGCCAAAAATGAGACTTTTTCAAAATTTCATGACAATCGGACAATAAATGCGACTTGTAACTTGATCACAAGAATACATGGACAGACAGACGGCAGACGGACATAGCTAAATCGAATCAGGAAGTGATTCTAGGCCGATCAGTATACTTATCTAGCTCTTCCCCTTCTAAGCGTTGCAAACAAATGCACAAAGTTATAATACCCTGTACCACAGTGGTGGTGTAGGGTATATAAAGTCTAACAACAATATTAATACTATGGTAATAACACAATTGCGGCAAACTGATGAGGTCTCCCATAAAACAAGCTGAATATTCACCATGTACATACGCCGCGATTACAGCGATTACGATAGGAATAGGTTTTTCGATGGCGTTTACACATTTTGAGTAAATAAAAGAATTATTACAGCTTGATAACAGAAATAGTAATAAGCACATAATATGTATGGGCAAGAAGTTGTGAATTTTCGCAATTTATTCCTTATACAAAAACAGAACAAAAAACAATGAGTAATCATACTTACAGTTATTTAATCAGGAACTATATAAGCACTATTTGAAGAATTCTGTAAAGAAAAGTAAGATAAGCTTTAATATTAAGGAAATGGTAAAAGTCCACTGTAGGTTTATCTTAAAATCTTCTTATTAGGCGTTCAAGATATTATCAACAAGACTGATCGCATTATTCTTCATTAACTCAATACACAATGTATTAAACTATTGGTTATATTCTATAAGATCAATTAAAATATTGGAATTGTTAACAATTGATTTCAATAACCTTTTTCTGGTAGAAATCAAGTTATTCCGGATATTCCTTAACTACGACAATTGATCCAATGAATCTTAAGTTCATCATGGCATGTCAATTTTAAATCGAAATGCCAATCAGCTAGATGAATCACAACATATTTCAATATTAAGTGCAATCATTCACTGTAACTGTCTTATCAATGAATTCAATTGTTCTATTCTATAAGTATAGAACATTTGGAAAGACGAACTAGTAAACAATACACATTTGTTTAATCGCCAATCTCAGTTTCATTGTAATGGAACGCAATAACAAAGGGGGGAATTTCTTGATGCATCTC
This sequence comes from Stomoxys calcitrans, assembly GCF_963082655.1. NCBI lineage: Eukaryota > Metazoa > Arthropoda > Insecta > Diptera > Muscidae > Stomoxys > Stomoxys calcitrans. The sequence goes on along the minus strand of NC_081552.1, from coordinate 14,150,280 downwards.
ATTTCTGTTATCAATTACAAGTGATGATGAGAGTAGTAAAATGTTTTTTATACTTATGAGGGTATGTTATTAGTGAGACCGCGAAGAAAGAAACATGAGACAATGAACTGATAATAGAAATGAAGCTTTAAGCTTAGTAGCTCTTTTCTTTATACAATAGTAATTCTCTAAACATTTACAATGAACTTCTTTTGATGAACAGCTTAGCTAGAGTAAGAATTTACTAAGCCCATTTATATACATACCAAATAGGTATTTTAAACATATTAAATATGAATATATGTATTTAAAAATAATGAAAAGAAAAGGGAGGAAGAAATTCAATGGTTAGAAAATCAAATCAAAAACAATTAATATTGAGAAGAATGCAATGGGGTCTGTGAAAAAAGTCTTTAACAATGTTTTAAAAGTAGTTGTGCAAATTATTTCGGCACGAAGCTGCGGAATTTGACTAGGAATCCACACCAGCGTATATTAGGAACACAAGAAATCTAGCAAAATCTCGATATGCAGAGATACAAACCCAAAGCGCCGACGCAACAAACTATTAAATTTATTTATTAGGAATATATGTAACAAACATAAGACAATGGTCAGAGATGGCAAGTTTAAAATCCACGATAAGTGGTTTGTATGGAATAGTCAAAACGAAGTGCTTTGTGGCAAAGATAAAGCTGAAGCTGGCATGAAGAAACTGTATGGCGAAGAAATGGAAAAGGAAACATTTAATGTTATTATAGAAAAAGCAAGTAAAAGCGTGCTACGTTCTGCCGGGTCGAATCTATGGCACCCATCACCATTGCTAAAAATGTATCCTTATTAACTGAGTTTGTATTTGAATTATTTTGGATTTGGATAAAACTTGATACTGACGTATTCAGTTATTTTTCGTCCAATTAGATTATATTAAATTTAATCTTAAGCTCTTTAGACCTACGTTTCGTAAATAAAAATTCCTATTTATTTCATTTGTCCCAACGTTTCGTCAATATTTGTTGACATCTCAGAGTATACGTCTATTTAATTAAAACATTACATTAATTTCAAATCTTCATGAAAATATAATTAACTTAGATTAGAATAATAATAAATAAATTAGAATATATTCACATGATTTTTTTAGTCAAAAGCACATTCATTAACAACACGACATTAATTATATAAGAGACAACTTAAATCTATTATCTATCTATTTATTTGTTGTATTCTCAAGCTTTCGAAAGTGTATATCTTTCTCTCTTCGTTTTTTTTTTTTTTGTTGTCTAATATTTTGAAATTTTTTTCTGATATTTTGACATTTTCTAAGTCTGCCCTATGTCCACTTTTCAAAATATGTTGCGCCAAAGCTGTTTTCTGTGTTCCTTTTTCAATGTCAGCTCTGTGTTCTCCCAGTCATGTTTGCAGCTTTCGTTTTGTTGTTCCTACCTATACTAAGTCACTGCTTTGTTCGTCAGTTCCCTTGCATACTATTTCGTAAACAACATTGCTTTGTTGTTGATTGCCGATTGGAGTTTTGACGTTAGCGAATATTTTGTTGTTTCTTTGATTCGCTCTGTACACATATTTTATGTTGTTCATTTTGTTTATTAAAGTTCTTAAGCTTTTGTTATCTGTTAATCCAGGGATGTATTTGAAGCTACAATATCGTGCGGTTTCTTCATTCGTTGTAGGGTTGCCATAAGTGCTGTTTAGTTTGCGTTTTATTTCGTCGAAAAGATTATTAATTTAATTATTAATTAAAAAAATCTATAGGGGAAAGAGATTTCCCATTGACATTCCAAATATCTGGTGTTTTATTTCATTGTCCTAGTTAAAATAGTTGGTATCTTTAAGCCAGTAATTGAGTATTTGTAAGAATTTTGTTTTTGATATATTTGATAATGCCCCCTTTTTCCTTTTTTTTTTTTTTTTTTTTTTGATGGCGAAGTTGCATTTAACTATGCCATCGCCACCATACAGTTCGTGGTTCATACCACGCTACGCTTATAATCTCTATTAATGTAGACTGGTCCATATATTTTACGAAGGATTTTTTTAAAGATTTATAAGCCGCATTTGATAATGTTTCTAGGAAATCTCTTTTTAAGTTTGTCAGAACATCATTCGAGGCTCGTACAAGGAGAGGAACAAATTAACACACATCAATAAACTGAGGAAGCTAAGACGACTGCACATATCGAGAGCAACAGAGAGCGGTTTGTAAATAAAACCAACACGACAATAGCAACCAAAACCTTTCGTGATAATGAGACAACCAAAGGCATAAGTGGGGCCATTCAAAACAGCATGAACATTTGACCGTCAAAAAAATTTGTTCGCGTTGGATCCCACACAATTTGTCAATCGCTCAAAATGGCTCGTGTCGATTGGTCGAAAGAAATGCTCCAACAATACGAAACAACTGCATTTTTGAGCACTCAAAACATCGATTATTCCCGTACATAAAAAATAAAATGAAAGGTCAACGTTTCTCGACACCTGAAGAAACGGTTGATACGTTCCATGGTTTAGAGGTACCTAAAACTGAGTGGCAAAAGTGCTTCGATAATTGGTACACAATTTCAGCCAGATCGCCCAAGAATTGCAACATCTCAAGAAGTATAATGGGGAGATCGGTTTATGTGGGAGCTATATCAGGTTATATACCGGATTATTGTAGATCATAGATTAGATACTTGGTGCAATTATTGGAAGTCGTAACAGAACACTACTCTTCTTCTTCTTAGCGTTGCAAACAAATGCACAAAGTTATAATACCCCGTACCACAGTACTGCGGTTAGACTTTTATGGAAAGAGCGGCCAAAACTATATGAAAGCCACATTTATTACCCGCTAGAGTGTTCTTAACTATTGTTTTGGCTACAATTCTTGTCTTAGTATAGGATCGAAAATCTCAATGGTTTAGCTATCTAAGACCAAAAAATCAAAAAAATAACGTGACAAAAGTCTGAGAAATTTGGAGGCTTGGTGTTCACTGTAGACGTATGGTCTAGTGGAGTTTTTTACTCAGTACAATCCCAAAAATCACCACCCCACCCTAGTATGTACATAAAAAAAATCGAAAACTGACAAAAAACATGGAGGTCTCTCTAGTATTTTGGTCATAACTTCAAAGGTTGAAAAAATTGGAGCTAAAATTTAGCATGTTAAATCTTAAGACCACAATTGACATTGTTGGAAAATATTTAAGGGGGAACATAACTAAAACCCCTCTTGAAGGTCAATTATACAGGTGAAATGGCATTGCAAAATATACATATAAAACACTAATTTTGAAAAACCTATTCAACAACCAAACGACATAAAACTGAAGTTAATGTATTTCTTTTCAATTTCCATTATAAATTTTGTCAATATAAATTTGATTTATTATACCCAACACCGAAGGATGGGGGTATATTCATTTTGTCATTTCGTTAGCAACACATCGAAATATCCATTTTGTACACTATAAAGTATATACATTCTTGATCAGCGTAAAAATCTAAGACGATCTAGCCAAGTCTGTCCGTCTGTCTGTTGAAATCACGCTACCGTCTTTAATAACAGAGATATTGAGCTGAAACTTTGCACAGTTTCTTTTTTTGTCCATAAGCAGGTTAAGTTTGAAGATGGGCTAAATCCGACTATATCTTGATATAGGCCCCATATAGACTATATGAAAAATCCGCAATTACTTTTTGGGCAACCCAATATATTATACATTATTCTATTGAGCGTACACCTTGCTACTCTCACACACTCAAATTCGAGTAATTACGCATCTTTTGCTGTAAACAAACCATTTTTGGCTTAAAAGCTTTTTTGAGTCTAAGTGTAAAAGAGCCATCCTTTACTACAAATTCCGTTAAGGTTTTACCATAAATTAAGTGACTTTTATATCAAAGAGTAGCAAATTCACGACTAACATTCAACGGTAGATAGAAATGTTATACAATTAATGTACAAATCAAACAAATTTCTTCGTCCCAAAGATATTCCAATTTTTTTTTTGCGTGTACACTACATAGATTGTTATAATTTGCTTCATAGACTAACTACAGCTTTTACCCTACAGATGAAAATGGAAATCTAAATGGAGGCACGACTACTACAATTTGCCGTTAATTGATGCCAGACCCTAGCCAATAAGCCAATTAGAAATCGAAAACTCTACTAACCACTATGGTGATCAACACATATTTTCACAGCTGATAAAACCAATTAAACATATTGGGTTGCCCAAAAAGTAATTGCGGATTTTTTCAAAGAAAGTAAATGCATTTTTAATAAAACTTAGAATGAACTTTAATCAAATATACTTTTTTTACACTTTTTTTCTTAAGCAACCTAAAAGTAACAGCTGATAACTGACAGAAGAAAGAATGCAATTACAGAGTCACAAGCTGTGAAAAAATTTGTCAACGACGACTATATGAAAAATCCGCAATTACTTTTTGGGCAACCCAATATAAAGATTAGTTGCACTATCGTTTTCCTATGCTTATTATCAATGCACTCATAAAAAAAAGGACAATAAACTCGGGGAATGCATTTTAATATTGAAACCTATTTCAGTGCAATTCAAGATTAGGTGAATCTTTTCCAATAATTTGTCTTTTTACGTTTTGATTATTGAAAAATTTTTTTCTTGCAAAATTTATGGATTTGTGGCGACATACGTCAAGCTCTTACAGATTATTTCATTGTATCAAAAATAACGCTAATTGCTAGTGTAGAGCAGGCAGATGATTTTGCGTTATGTTAAATAAACACAAAATAATCACTATAATTGTGACTTTTTTTTACTTTAAGAGCAAAGCTCAATATGATGGTACATTAAGTACGGATGTCGCAGGTATAAACAAAACAAACATTACAAAATAAAAAAAAAAACGAATTCACAATTTTAACTTAATAAAATTGATCCCACAAAACCAATGCGGCTGGGCGCTGGGCCAGTAATCCGGCGCGGGAATGTCCACATTCTTGGAGAAGTACAAGGCAAATATTACCTCCTTACAGGAAGTGCTTTGGACCGGTGACGATCTATACCGTAGCTGCCATAAAACGAGGCATGAATTTGGCTGTGGGTTTGTTGCTAATCGAAAACTGAAACACCTTGTCTCCGGCTTTACTCCGGCGGTGGAGGCTATCCACAATCCGCCTAAAAGCCAAATTCTTCAACATCAGCCTTATTTGTTTCCATAAAAACGAAAACGTTATAGCCCCAGAAGACAATGATGAGCAGACCTGTGGAGAGAATACGACCGAGATAACGTTCGATGATGGGCTGAGAATAAAAGATTTCGCCGCGGCAAACACCACATTTCAACATAAAATAAGTAAAAAGACATTAAGTTCGGCCGGGCCGAACTTTGGATACCCTACACTTCGGGTATTTATATAAACCAACTTTCGCCATGATCCTGTGAAAAATTTATAATTTATGAGTGGTCTAATAAGTACAAGTCATTGTTCACTATCCCAGATTTCGGCGAAATCGGACAATAAATGCACCTAAAACCTTATAATCGAGAAATCGGTCTATATGACAGCTATATCCAAATCTGGACCATATTGCAAAATTATGTCGTAACAAATTATTCCAAAATCGGACAATAAATGCGCGGACAATAAAAGACCTTAAATCTAGAGATCGGTCTATATGGCAGCTATATCCAAATCTGGACCTATCTGGGCCAAATTGAAGAAGGATGTCGATGGGCCTAACACAACTCACTGTCCCGAAATTCGTCAAAATCGGATAATAAATGTGGCTTTTATTGGCCTAAAACATTAAATCGGTCTATATGGGGGCTATATCAAGATATAGTTCGATATAGCCCATCTTCGAACTTAACCTGCCTATGGACAAAAACAGAATATGTGCAAAGTTTCAACTCAATATCTCTATTCTTAAAGACTGTAGCTTGATTTCAACAGACAGACGGACGGACATGGCTAGATCGTCTTAGATTTTTACGCTAATCAAGAATATACATATATATACTTTATAGGGTCCAAAATGGATATTTCGATGTGTTGCAAACGGAATGACAAAATGAATGTACCCCCATCCTTCAGTGGTGGGTATAAAACTTCACATAGCCACATGGTTGTCCACAGATCAAGAAGTAGGGAACCAAATTGATCACGGTGTGATAGATAGAAGGGATTCATCTAGCGTGGAGCGAATATAGATTCGGATCAATACCTTGTTGCAGCAAAGGTTCGCACCCGTTTGAGTATGGCGAGAAAGTACGATCTAGCATTGCACGGAAGTTGGATATTGAAAAGCTGTAAATACAACAGATGGCAACGGCATACTCCACACTACTGACCCAACTGCTTGATGAAAGCGAAAGCAGTAAATGGAGATAAGACAAAATGGATGGTTTCAACTCCCAAAAAGCCTTGTACAACCGAGCAGATTAAGAAAATGGAGAAAGTTGGGAACCACAACTTTGAGATAGACAACTTTATCTAGCTCGGGACCGCCGCAACAGAAACGAATGACACCAGTTTTGAGATAAAGCTAATACTGGCAAACATTTGCTAGTTTGGATTAAGTAAGCAGTTGAGAAACAAGACCACCTCTCTACAGGCCAATATTACACTATACAAGACACTGATACGATACCCGTCTTGTTATATGCAGTGCTTGGGGTGTTTGAGAGAAAGATTCTTCGTAAAATATGTGGATCAGTGCGCGTTAAGGGAAAATATAGGCGTCGTATGAACCACGAGCTGTATGACGACGATAGCATAGTTATAAGTATCAAAAAACAACGGCTGCGTTGGAGAAGCAAACACGGTGGTACACGCAAACCGAGACCACCAATAGCCCGATGGAAAGATCAAGTGGTGGGAGACACCTCGAAACTTGGTGTCAGAGATTTTAGAGTGAGCGCAGAAGATCGAGGCGCTTGGAACGCTATTCTACGTTCGGCTAGTGGAACAAATGTTCCGTTATAGCCAATTAAAGTAAGTAAAGTAAATTGAAGTTCTAGTAGCAGAAAATATGAGTTTGCTTCTCATGTGACTTAAGAATATCAGTTAAAATAGCATACCTACTAAACGTTCTCCTAAAGAATCGTTTTGCCATTTTTACATAGATGCTTCTTTATCAATAACCTTAAATACAATGGAAGTTCTCTTAATTCTCTAACTTATGAGAACCGTGAAAACAAAAGAATTTACGACATCTAGATGGGTACGCATTTTATCTGAAATAATTATCGCCTTGTCATAAATTTGTATCACGTTTCGAACGTCTTGACATGGTGGTGACACATGCGTATGATTCCCTTATTTTTGTTACGTTTATAATGCCGCCTTTCGCTAAATTTAGATGCTATCAGTTTTAATTATACAAAAGCATCAGATAAACAAAAAAGACATTTGTTATTCAAGATCTTAATTTATTTCTCGTCTCAATTGGGGTTATTAAACAAGCCACATTTTCGCCTGCGCACAAATTTGCATCGCAGTTAAATAAATTTTAAAAGCAGGGCTTGTAAATAATTAAAAACGCAATGCTTATGGGAAAATTGTTTAGGCGTAATATCCTGCACTGCCATATTGCAACACGTTCAATAACTTCCACACTTCATCAATTATTTTATGATCGGATTGATTTTGTCTCCAATCTAACAGGAAATAATTGTTTTTTTATCCTACGCCACTACTGTGATACAAGGTATTAGTACTAAGTGCATATGATAATAACAGGTATACGAATCCACTGAGCATCAATTTCTGAATCGATTTTGTCCTTCCGTCTTTGTGTACAAAGTACATAGGTCAATTGAATCGGCTCATCATTTGCTATACCTTACTTGTTTTTTTATAAACACATGTCAATTATGAGTCTCGTAGGGGATAATGGATAACAAATAACGGATTTGAGTGGCTTTCCAGGCAATCCAAGCCAATTTTGGTTACTCTTTCATCTTCGCTGTACCCACTAACCTCCCCGTGGTCCTAACTGTGGTAGCAATCTGAAAGGTAGTGAGCTAACATGTACCCCGATATTCACATGATTTTATACATCTTAGACCATAACAAATAAAAGCGTGCTAAGTTCGCCCGGGCCGAATCTTATATACCCTCCACCATGGATCGCTTAATAGGTAGTTTATAGACCGATTCTTGGATCATACTTGGTTTGGATATTGGAGACCATACACGCAAAAAAATTAAACGTTTGAGAAATATTTATGGAAAACAAACGAAGTGTTACTTTCATTGTAGCCGTGTAACGTTTGGCTTCAACATATCAAACGTTAGCTATAAACGTAGAATTATTGAACGTAACAAACTCTGGTTATTGTAAACCCTTTAGCAGCTTCGTCTACGGTAGAAGGACCTTTTTTTTGTTGTAAAATCAAAAACTCTTTAATTGCAAAAGTGCATCGATAGCCGCAAACAACAGTTCGCGTACTGGACCAATAATTATTTTCTTGTTCCTCTCCTACTAGAGAGAAAGGATGAGCATTTGAGCAAATTATTGCAATTGGCATAGAAACGTTCCCACACAACATTTTTTCCTTTTTATACCCACCACCAAAGGATGGGGGTATATTCATTTTGTCATTCCTTTTGCAACACATCGAAATATCCATTTCCGACCCTATAAAGTATATATATTCTTGATCAGCGTAAAAACCTAAGACGATCTAGACATGTCCGTCCGTCTGTCTGTTGAAATCACGACACAGTCTTCAAAAATAGAGATATTGAGTTGAAACTTTGCACAGATTATTTTTTTTTTTGTCCCTAAGCAGGTTAAGTTCGCAGATGGGCTATCTTGATATAGCCCCCATATAGACCGATCCGCCGATTTAAGGACTTAGGCCAATAAAAGCCACATTTATTATCCGATTTTACTGAAATTTGGGACAGTGAGTTGTGTTAGGCCCTTCGACATCCTTCGTCAATTTGGCTCAGATCGGTTCAGATTTGGATATAGCTGCCATATGAACCGATCCTCCGATTTAATGTTTTGGACCCATAAAAGGCGCATTTATTGTCCGATGTTGCCGAAATTTGGGACAGAGAGTTAAGTTAAGCCCCTCCACATATTTCTTCAATTTGGTCTAAATCGATCAAGATTTGCATATAGCTGCCATATAGACCGATATCTCGATTTAAAGTCTTGGCCCCAAAAAAGGCGCATTTATAATTAGATTTAACTGAAATTTGACATATTGACTTATGTTAGGCTCTTCAACATCCATGTTGTATATGGTTCAGATTGGTTAATTTTTAGATATTGCTTTTTAAAAGACCAATATTTTGTTGTACAATACAAAATTGAAGAATGACTTGTACTTATTAGTTTTTGGCCCAAATAGGATAATATTTCGATATAACTGCTATGGGACATAAGGTATGCAATTTTCACTGGATTTTGATGAAAGGTGGTTTACATATATACCCGAGGTGGTGGGTATCCAAACACCTTTTTACTTGTTTGTTTTGGCTAGGCAAAAAGCAGTCAGAATATTGAGCAGCTCGGACGAGCGCGGAGGCTGCCAGGTACAAGAAAACACAACAAGTATTTCTTAGGAACATACATTGTTTGGTAACATTTACACGATAAAAACATGTCCACCACAAAGTAGGTATTCAAATGTGCGAAAAAAACTACAACTATTTTTTTGTTTCATTTATAGCATAACGAATACAGCAGATCATAATACAAAATCATAATGGAGTTGTGCGAAAATGGAAGACTTGTAATATAATTGTATATTATTACATCGAAATAAATCCAAATATACTCTGAACGAGTTTGAATTACCAATTGAGATCTGCTTATAAGGCCACCGTAGCATAGAATCCTGGCGAGAACATCAGAAACAAATTTTCAGCGGTGGTTATCGCCTCCTAAAACTGGCGACATTGTGAGGCACAATTTCATGTTAAAACTTCTCCCCAAAGAGGTGTCGCATTGCGGAACGCCGTTCGGACTCGGCTATAAAATGGAGGCCCCTTATCATTGAACTTAAAATTTTAATCGGACAGCACTCAGCGATATGTGGGAAGTTTACCTCAGTTCCTTAATGGAATGTTCGTGGGCAAATTTGCATTGATATGCTTATAATTGGTAAACATTTGAGTTTGAATTATGTTACAACATTAAATTAAACTTGGCATCATTTTCAATATGCACAATCCTTTTTAAACGTTTGACGTTTAAATAATTTATAAATAAAGAAAAACTATTTGAACCCCCCCCATGAATGAATGAAATGTATTGTCAGGGTAAAAAAACTTTATATTTGTCACAAATTTTGGCACGAATTTCTCGTAAAAAACGTGTACTTTTGTTCTAAACAAAGCCCAACTTTTTTCAGAGAAGAAATTGACTTGGTCAATATTTCCTTTAGGGACAACATGTTGAGGCTTTTGACGAAAACGTATTTTCCACAGTATACGGCGAGACTCACGGAGACACCGGAATCTTGGAATAATAAGATTGAACAAAGGCCTATCATTACGGAACCTATATGATATGTTTTGGGTCTTAATCCCATAAAAACGGTTGTATTGACCGATTTCGCTAAAATTGTAATTTGTTCTCGGAACCTGAATCAAATATGACCAGTAAGGACTTTAGCAGACCTAAGTCATGCTTCTCAGGCCCAGGATGAGCGGCGTCCTGTTCCGCGAAATACTAGTCCAAAGAGCGGTTGACACCCTTCAGCACCAGCCCACGCCTTATTCGCGCAGTCGGAGAAGCTTGCACAGTGGAGGGCTCACTGATTTCATAGAAACATCTGCAGCAATCATGCATCCATTCGTGGCCAGCTCCTAGGCCGCTTCGTTCCTCACCACATTTTGATGGCTCCGGACCGAATAGAGCCGGCTCTTTGCATCTTCTAACCAATTTCGGTCTCACACGGCCCGACGGTAGCGCCGCCTGAATGTCCTCGAATATCGTAACAGTCTGATGGCGAAGGCAGAGGCTGTACTCCTTCAGAAGCCTTTAGGATTCCCCGATTCCAAGGAAGGACTCCCTGATTCATACTCCAGTGACCCATCCAAATTAGATCTATCCGTGTATAGAGCCAGTACCGGGAAACGTGCAGTGCCCCCAACCCAGTGATTCCATATTGGGAAATTCATTTCCAACCCAACAACAAGGAAGGATTTCCCTGGCATATAATCTGTCACGCCGCGTAAAGCACGCCGCCACATGGCATCATCATCCCCCCGCAGGACAGAAGATCTCTGCTGCCACACGATCACTGCTGCCACACAACCAACATATAGGTGCAATGGCATAAGATCAAGAATGTCATTCAGCTCCTCTCTCGGGGAACTTCTCCTTACATAAGAGATTAGCACAATCAACTGTGCCAGTTGTCCATAGCTTTGTGCTGCACTAGACAGCCATAGGTGAGAATTGACTGAACGACCGCCGTAACCATCCACCGCACCGTCCCCGGCCTTAGCGCCCAACTCCTTTTTATGGAGTTGCGACAGGAGTTAAGCGCATTCAGTCACCTTTCGTCCCTTTATTCCACATTTCTTCCCTAATTTAGTTTCTGGTCATGAATCACGCCTAAATACTTGGCCTCCGAAGAGAGCGCAGGTCCCTTAAAAGCACCCAGCTTCCTCCTCCTCCTCCTAATGAAAAGTAACAGATCAGTCTTTCTGGGATTTATGCCAAGCCTGTTGACACTAGCCCATACGGACAGCTTCCCCAAAGCTCCGTAAAGAGGAAAGGGTCAGCCACTATGATGATGACGTCACCCGCGTAGGCAACGACCTTCACCCTCTTACTCAAAAAAGATCTCAGAATTCCATTGATCACCAAAAGCCACAATAGAGGAGATAAAATCCCTCTGGACAAATATAAATTTGTCCTTAATGTAAGTCCCTTATAAGTAGTCTAAGCTGAAATGAATTGTATATTGAAATTTATTTCTAAGGGCCTTACTGAATTGTATCGAATATTATGCTACTGTGAGCTATCAATCATGAGGTTTTTAGTACGTAAAATTATTCCAAAAGATAATTGTTTAGCCAACTTCACTTGTTTTCCACAACTGCTTCTCATCTTGTTTTGGATAAACAAATTTGTAATTCGTCTAACTCACGAAATTTGTACTTGTGTTTTTCTTTTGGATACCTTACTTGCAATTCCCTTTTTCTCGTATTATTCCCCACCGGCGTGAGGATAAATAAATTGAGTAAATCATCACCTGCATACAGTCCAACATTCCACAGAGGGAACTTCTCGTTGACGTCACGTCTAGATCCGCACCTATCATCCACTCACCGTACAGAATCCATATCTCAACGTCATTCAATCTACTTGGTAAACCCCTAAAACTTGTTCACCCTCCTTCCAGAGTTCACCTGGTCGCAATCTTCCTTATCGATCCCTCTGCCAGTGATGCGTTGATAAACCAGGCTTTTAGGATCGTATCAACCCAATTTATCAAAAGAGCGCTATGCATGGATTCCATCTTTTGATTGTAAACATTTAAAAATTTTGTGGCCTAATCTAGACTCGAGGAGGTCTTACCGCTTTGCATTCGCTGGCTAGGACAGAGGTCGCAGTCAATGTGTACGTAATGACAGGCCACTGTCTAGTCGAAAACGACATGCTGACAGACTGAAGGTTGCAAGTAACGACTTGTGCAGAAGCCATGTGGACGCCAAGGAAGATGAGACAATAGAACATCTGTTGTGTGTGTGTCCCGCACAAGTAGCCAAAAGGAATTCCACTTTAGGTTCTTACTTCTTTGAGAACTTATCTGATTTGGCGGACGTGAACATTTGCAAGTTGTTCAGCTTTTCAAAGCGATCCAAATGGTTCAACGGTAGGAACCAAAGGGTGATATTTTAATAGCTATAGGAAAGTTTTTCAAAAAAAAACACTTAAAATTCTGAAAAATTCATGAAATATTTATTTTGAATCGATAGTACGGTCCGTATAATTTAATGTTAGAAGATTATTTCATGCAAATGTTGACCGTGACTGGGTCTCAAATGCTCCATCCGCGTAGTCCAATTTTGGCATACTGTTTAAACCATTTCGGCCGGTATCTCACGGAGAAATGCTTCAATGTTGTCTTCCAATGTGTCAATTGAAGCGGTCTGTATAGACATGATCTTTAACATAGCCCCACAAAAAGTAGTCTAAAGGCGTTAAATCGCACGATCTAGGCGGCCAACTGACCGCTCCCGAACGAGAAAAAAATGTTCACCGAACTCGTCTCTCAATAAGTTCATTGTTACGTGTGCTGTGTGGCATGTGACACCGTCTTGTTGAAACCACATGTCATGCAAGTTAAGCTCTTGCATTTTGGTAAAAAAAAAAGTTGGATATCATCTCACGATAGCGCTCCCCATTCACAGTTACGTTACGATTCGCATCATCTTTGAAGAAGTACGGTCCAATGATGCCACCAGCCTATAAACCGCACCAAACTGTGACTTCTTCTGGATGCTTTGGTAGCTCTTGCAATGCCTCTGGCTGATCTTCACTCCAAAATCGACAATTCTGCATGTTTACGTACCCATTGAGCCAAAAATAACGTCTAAGTGAGTCTAATGGCAGAATGCCACTTAAACCTTACCTAACTGCTAGACTCTATTAGAACTCATATTCCTTATTAAAATCACGCGAAATTCCAATAAATGAATGCCATAGTGTATGTATCATTTCTAATGGAAAGTTTTATTAATTGAAATTGCCGATTTTTCTTAATTGAACCTTGGGCGAGTTATTGAAAGCAACACTTGGAATTTAGTACCAAATTAAGCCACCATCAATAAAACACAAAAATGCGATGACAATATCTCAACATTTGATCATCAAAATACATTTATGGTGTTAAATTAAGCAAAAAACAGACTGAATATTTTTAATTGGTTTATAGCATGTTTGATTTTCAACATAATATGTGCACAAGAAAAACAAAACTCAAGCAAAATTTATTATATTTATATCAAGATGTTGCCTTGTTGTTCCTGTTCCGCTAAACATTACTCTTTGTCCAACTTTAAACAGGTGATCGTAACTTTAAACATTTGTACATTGATATTTTTGATTAAAAGCAACCACAAATATATTTCTTCATCACAAAACAAAAATAAAACAAATTTATCAAGCCCAACTTGTTGCCTTGAAAGTTCAAGTTCAATTGCAAATTCAATGTTTTTTTGGTTCCAAATGTAATTTTTACTTACTTTTTTATTTGCAATGACATTGAAAACTTTTTATAATCTTCCTATTAATAGTGGAATTTTATTATACCCTCCATCATAGGATGGGGCTATACTTATTTCGTCATTTCGTTTGTAACACTTCGAAATATGCGTCTAAGACCCCATTAAGTATATATATTCTTGATCGTCATAACATTTTAGGTCGATCTAGCCATATCTGTCCGTCTCTCAGTCGAAAGTCGAAAGCACTCTAACTTTCGAAGGTGTAAAACAAGGCGCTTGAAGCTTTTCACAAATACTTCTTATTAGTGTACTTCAGCTGGGATTGTAAATGGGCCAAATCGGTCCATGTGTTGATATAGCTGCCATATAATCCGATCTTGGGTCTTACTACTTGCGCTTCAAGAGGACGCAATTACTATTCGATTTGGCTGAAATTTTGTACGCAGTGTATTGGTATCACTTCCAACAATAACAAATATAGTCTAAATCAGTCCATGACCTGATATAGCTGCCATATAAACCGATTTCCCGATAAGACTCTTGGGCTTCTAGAAGGCGCAATTCTTATCCAATTTGGTTAAAATTTTGCATATTCCGTCTTAGTATGACTTCCAACAACTGTTCCAGGTTTGGTATAAATCGTTGGATAACCTGATATTGCTGCCATATAAACCTATCTGCCAATTTGAGTTTCTGAGTCTCTGGATTTGCTGAAATTTTGGAGGTTGTGTTTTTCTATGACTTCTAATAGCCGTGACAAGTACGATCTACATCGATCAATAACTTAATATAGCTCATATATATATATATATATTTATATATATATATATGAAAAGTCATACAAAGAACTTGATAAATGCGATCCATGGTGGTGGTGGCATATAAGATTCGGCCAGGGCGAGTTTAGTACGCTTTTACTTGTTATACCCAGCACCATAGGATGGGGGTATACTAAACTGGTCATTCCGTTTGTAACACCTCGAAATATTGATCTGCGACCCCATAAAGTATATATATTCTGGATCTTCTCGACATTCGATCTAGCCATGTCCGTCCGTCTGTCGAAATCACGATAGAGGTCGAACGCGTAAAGCTAGCCGCTTGAAATTTTCCACAGATACTTAATATCGATGTAGATCGTTGGGGATTGCAAATGGGCCATATCGGTTCAGATTTAGATCCCATATAAGCCGATCTTCTGATTTGACCTCTTGAATAACAGTAAGCCGCAATTAGGCTGCAATTTTGCACATGGTGTTCTGTTTTGACTTCCAAGAACTGAGCCAAATACGGTTCGAATTGGTCTATAACCTGATATAACTCCCATATAAATCGATCTCCCGATTTGACTTCTTGAGCCCCTGGAAGCCGCAATTCTTGTCCGATTTGGCTGAAATAGTTCACATAATGTTCTCTTATGACTTCCAACACTGTGCCGAGTACGGTCCAAATCGGTCAAGAACCTCATATAGCTCCCATATAACCGATCTCACGATTTAACATCTTGTGCCCCTGGCAGCCACAATTTTTCTCCGAATAGGCTGAAATTTTGCATATTGTGTTCTCTTATGACTTCTAAACACTGTGCCAAGTATGATCCAAATCGGTCTATAACCTGTCGTTGGAAGTCATAACAGAACACTACATCCAAAATTTCAGCCAAATCGAAAATGCGGCTAGTAAGGGTTTAAAAAGTCAAATCGGGAGATCGGTTTGTATGGGAGCAATATCAGTTTAGTGAACGATTTTAACTGTACTTGACACAATTGTTGGAAGTCATAACAGAACACTACATGCAAAATTTCAGCGAAACCTAGCTAGGAGCTAAAGGGTGATTTTTTTGAGGTTAGGATTTTCATGCATTAGTATTTGACAGATCACGTGGGATTTCAGACATGGTGTCAAAGAGAAAGATGCTCAGTATGCTTTGACATTTCATCATGAATAGACTTACTAACGAGCAACGCTTGCAAATCATTGAATTTTATTACCAAAATCAGTGTTCGGTTCAGGTTAGATCAGGTTAATCAGACCGATTTGGACCGTACCTAGCACAGTTGTTGGAAGTCATAACAGAACACTACATGCTCTATTCCAGCCAAATCAGGTAAAAATTGCGGCTTCCAGGGGCTCAAGAAGTCTAATCGGGAGATCGGTTTATATGGGAGCTATATCTAAATCTGAACCGATATTTCCCATTTGCAATCCCCAACGACCTACATCAATATTTAGTAACTGTGCAAAATTACAAGCGGCTAGCTTTACGAGTTCAACCGCTATCCTGATTTCGACAGACGGACGGGCATGACTAGATCGACTCAGAACGTCGAGAAATTCAAGAAAATACATACTTTATGGGGTATTAGACGAATATTTGGAGATGTTACAAATGGAATGAATAGATTAGTATACCCCCATCCAAAAATATACTTAAAAAAACTTTCAAAGTCTGACAGCCGCAATAATAATTAATGCATGATTGAAGGCAAAACAAAACACAGAAACTCAATTCAATACTTTGGCAAATATTGGTTTGTTTTCGCAACTGGTTTTATTAAATATGCTTCTGTTCCCCTTGAAATATTAGGAACAGGTACAACAACAAAATGGGTCATTAGCCTAATAGTCTGCAATGTGAATTTCGTAGAAAAATTTTTTGAATTATATCAAATAAATCGATAGGAAAAAAAACTGTATATCTTATGATGAATAATAATAGACTGCAGATTAAGAAATAATATTTCCTTCAGTCACTTACTAATAATTATTCTGCCGGGCCGAATGTTAAGAACCCATCACAGTGGAAACTTAGACTAATCCAGAGATTGGTTTATATTGGAGCTATATCAAGGTATACACCAATTTGGCCAATAATTATCATGTATGTTGGAAGTCAAAATAAAACACTACGTGCAAAATTTCGCCAAATCGGACAACAATTGGGGCTTCCTGGAGATCAAGAAATCAAATCAGGTTGTACACCCATCTGGACTATACTTACCACGATTATGGGAATTCGTAAAGGAACACTACCTGCAAAATTTCAGCCCGATCGAAGGATAATTACGGGTTCTAAGGGCTTATGAAATTATATTGGAAAATCTGTATATATGGGAGCTATTTCAATATGTGCAGTTAACTAATTGTGAGGTACTATGCCACGTAAAAATTTCTCTCGAAAGAGGTATGGCAATGATTTCAGGTCCCTTTTCAACTTGAATCGGACTGCACTCATTGATACGTGAGAAGTTTGCCCCTGTTCCTTAGTGGATTTTTCATGGGCAAAATTTGCATTTGTAAATTAGTATACCTCGCACCCTAAGGTGGATGAAAATATTGTACATGTTTCGTCAAAATTTGAATTCCGGTATAATTTGGCCAAAATCTATTTTTCATATAAATTTTCTGCGTTATTTGATTATAATTAAAAATTTTAAGTTTTATTTTTTACAAATCCTATTTTGCAATTAATTTAGCTACACTCTTGATTCCAAGGCACCACTTTAGCATTAAAGCAATTCCAATTGAATTTCAATATCAATATTAAACTTTTATTCAAGTCACGCTACTAGATATTGACATAAATACCTGTTAAATGTTAGCAAGTGCTTTGCTATCAAATGACGACTTATGTCATTCAATTTAACACCATACGAAATCGAGTCTCTAACAGGTCAGTGATGAGTTTGAATAAAGAAACTAAATATTATTAAACTAAAACATTCAAGCTTTAGAAATTTGGTTGGCTTGCAGTTTTTCCAGTTTCATAAATTTTTTCGCCAGCGTTTTTCCCAACTTGATTTGGACATTTAATACATCGAAATATTTAAAGGATTCTCTTTAAAGTCATTACAATTTAAATTTTTTAAACAATCCACACAATTCGAATGATCATATTAAAATTCTCACAACTGTCTCCCTACTCCCGCTGTGTATGATTAATAGAGGCCTATCCGATACTGAACACGTATTAAACAAAATCACGTGTTGAACTTGGCTATAAACTTAAAATTATAAAAAAAATGTTGATTTGTGGCCAAGCTTATGGGGTGTAAATCAAAGCAAAGCAAACTGGGGGTTTTTTGCAAACAAAAACAATTTTTTTTATCGCATAGACTAGAATACATGAGATACGGAAGATGAGCGTTCTTTACTAAATTTTGCTGCAATTATTGTTGGCTATAATTTTGGAAAATTGTAGCCACACTTCTCCCTCGACTTTTGTGGACAGAGATAGACAGAGAGAAAATAAACAAGTAAAAGCGTGCTAAGTTCGGCCGGGCCGAATCTTATATACCCTCCACCATGGATCGCATTTGTCGAGTTCTTCTCCCGGCATCTCTTCTTAGGCAAAACAAGAAGTAAAATATAGAGATCGATTTATATGGGAGCTGTATCAGGCTACAGATGCTCATGATAGAATCCTTCGTACAAAAATTCAGGCAAATCGGAAAATAATTGCGACCTCTAGAGGCTCAAGAAGTCAAGATCCCAGATCGGTTTATATGGCAGCTGTATCAGGTTATGAACCGATTCGAACCTTATTTGAAATAATTGTTGAAAGTAAGAATAAAATACGTCTTGCAAAATTTCAGCCAAATCGGACAGGAATTGCGCCCTCTAGAAGCTCAAGAAGTCAAGTCCCCAGGACTGTTTACATGACAGCTATATCAGGTTATGTACCGATTTGAACCATACTTGGCACAGTTGTTGCATATCATAACAAAACACGTCGTGCAAAATTTCATTCCAATCGGATAAGAATTGCCCAAGACCCAAGATCGGTTTATATGGCAGCTATATCAAAACATGGACCGATATGGCCCATTTACAATACCAACCGACCTACACTAAAAAGAAGTATTTGTGCAAAATTTCAAGCGGCTAGCTTTACTACTTCGGAAGTTAGCGTGCTTTCGACAGACAGACGGACGGACGGACAGACGGACGGACATGGCTAGATTGCCATAAAATGTCGCGACGATCAAGAATATATATGCTTTGTGGGGTCTCAGACGAATATTTCGAGTAGTTACCAACAGAATGACGAAATTAGTATACCCCCCATCCTATGGTGGAGGGTATAAGAAAGAATCAACAAGTAAATTGTCGAGGTTAACAACGATGTAAAATGAAAACAACAGCTAAAGAAAAAATTACTTTTTGCGAATTATGCGTAATTTTATAGAAATAAATGACGTTGCATTTCTTTTTTCACAGACATACATTTGTGTATTGCTGTTATGTGTCTTCTTTGTCGGTCTTAAGCGATTAAAAATTAAATCATTAACAATAGAATTTTGTAATTTGGAATTGATCAAACGGCCATACATTTATGAAAGAAACGGAAACGTATTTCAGGGATGACATGATGTTGCATTTGAACAACTAAATAAGTATTAGTCTTCGATTAATAAAGACATAATAATATTGTATTAACAAGTAAAAACGTGCCAAGTTCGGCCGGGCCGAATCTTGGCAATCCACCGCCATGGATTCTGCTAAAAATTTATACAAACTAATTTTATTATACATACTAAACTTCTGTCAATCCAGCAAAAATTTAAGCCTTTAGGATCCGAACAAGGATAATCGAGAAACCGGTTTATATGGGATCTACAATATACGAGATTATGTAGACCGATTTGAACTGTACTTAGCACAGTTGTTGAAAGTCATATCGGTCGGTTTATATGGGAGCTATATCAGATTATGGACCAATTTAAACGGTTCTTGACACAGTTGGTGAAGGTCATAACAAAACACTATCTGCCAAATCGGACAAAATTTTGGCTTCCAAAGGCTCAAGAAGTCAAATCGGGAGATCGCTTTATATGGGAGCTATATCACACTATGGAAAGCTTCTAGGAACCGAACAAAGATAATCGAAAAACCGGTTTATATGGGAGCTATATGAGATTATGGACTGAATTGTACCGTACTTGGCACAGTTGTTGAAAGTCATAACAGAACACTGAAATTTTGCATGTAATTTCAACCGAATCGAACAAAAATTGTGGCTTGTAAGCGCTTAAGACATCAAATCGGGAGATCGGTTTATATGGGAGCTTTATGAGATTATAGACCAATTTAAACCGTACTTAACACAGTTGTTGGAAGTCATAACAGAACACTACCTGCAAAATGTTAGTCAAATCGGACGAAAATGTTGGCTTCCAAAGGCTCAAGAAGTCAAATCGGGAAATCGGTTTATATGGGAGCTAAATCAAGTTATAGGCCGATTTGAACCGCACTTGACACAGTTGTTGGATGTGTAACAGAACACCATTCGCAAAATTTAAGCTAAATCGGACAAAAATTGTGGCGTTCAGGGGCTCAAGTTGTCAAACCGGGAGATCACTTTGTATGGGACCTAAATCAAGTTATAGACCGATTTGGAACGTACTTTACAACATACTTGTTGAAAATCATAACAGAACATTTGCAACATTTTTGCCAAATCGGAAAAATATTGCGGCTTCCAGGGGCTCGAGAAGTCAAATCGGGAGATCGGTTAATATGGGAGCTAAATCCAAATCTGAGCCGATATGGCCAATTTACAATCCCCAACGACCTACATCAATAGTAAATGTCTGTGCAGAATTTCAAGCGGCTAGCTTTACGCGTTCGCCCGCTATCGTGATTTCGACAGACGATCGGATATGGCTAGATCGACTCAGAATGTCGAGACGATCAGGAATGGGGTCTGAGATCAATATTTCGAGGTGAAACAAACGGAATGGGTAGATAAGTATACCCCCATCCTATGGTGGTGGATATAAAAATTTAATCCGAAAACTTTAAAACTGCAAATCCTGAATAGAGATCAAAGAAAGAAAGGGCTGTTAAGTATGTGGTTATTCGGTCCCTGAATTTAAACTACCTAATAGTGCATTCTTGCAAAGAGTATTAAATTCCAATATGGGCTAGCCTCTCCTACATGATGTAAAGATGCCGTCTTAAAATTCGAAGTCACACAGTAGCCAGTTCAGCCTAGTCGAATCTTATATACCCTCCCACCATGTATCGCATTTGTCGAGGCTATATCAAGTTATGGTCCCATTCAAACAATAATTTACTTGAATGTTGGAGATCATAGTAGAAGTCATTGCGGAAATTTCAGCCAACACGGATAAGAATTGCGCCCTTTAGGGGGGTTATGGACCGATTTAAACCACACTTAGCACAGTTATTGGTAGATCGCAAATCGGTTTATATGGCAGCTATATGGACCGATATGTCCCACTTACAAACCCAAATGATCTACACTAATAAGAAGTATCTGAATAAAATGTCAGGGGCTTAACTTTACTCCTTTCAAAGTTAGCGTGCTTGCGGCAGACAGACGGGGGATGAATAAGCACAACGGATATAATTACGAACAAGTAAAAGGTTGCAAAGTGCGGCCGGGCCGAATCTTTTATACCCTCCACCATTGATCGCATTTGTCAAATTCTTTGCCTGATATCTCTCTATAGGCAAACAAAGGATAATGGATATGAACTGATGTGCTATTGGAGCTATATCAGGTTATGGACCGATTCGGACCATAATTGGTTTCGATGTTGGAAACTATAGTAGAAGTCTTTGTGATAAATTTCAGCCAAATAAGAATTCCGCCTCATAGGGGCTCAAGAACTGAAATCAGGAGATCATTTTATATGGGAGCTATATCAGATAATGGACCGATTCAGACCACACTAGGCACAGTTGTTGAAAGTTAAAACAAAACACCTCATTCAAAATTTCAGCCAAATCGGATAATAATTCTTGAGAGGCTCAAGAAGTCAAGATCTAAGATCGGTTTACGGGGCAGATATCAAAACATGGACCGATATGCTCATTTACAATCCTATCTAAACTACACTTAAAAGAAGTATTTGTGCCAATTTCAAGCGCCTAGCTTTTCCGAAAGTTAGCGTGCTTTCGCCAGTTAAAAACAAAACACCTCATAGAATATTTCAGCCAAATCGCATAATAAATGGGCCCTCTAGGGGCTCAAAAAGTCAAAATCCGAGATCAGTTTATGTGACAGCTATATCAGGTTTGAACCGATTTGAACCATACTGAGCACACTTGTTGGAAGCTGTAACAAAACACTTCATACAGTATTGGTGCCAATTCGGATGAGAATTGCGCCCTCTAGAGGCTCAAGAAATCAAGACCCAAGATCGGTTTATATGGCAGCTATATCAAAACATGAACCAATTTGGCCCATTTACAATCCCAACCTACCTTCATTAATAAAAAGTATTCGTGCAAAATTTCAAGCGCCTAGCTTTACTCCTTCAAAAATTAGCGTGCTTACGACAGACAGACGGACGGACATGGCTAAATCGACTTATAATGGCATGACGATCAGGAATATATATATCTTATGGGGTCTTAGACGTATATTTCGAGGTGTTACAAACAGAATGACGAAATTAGTATACCACCATCCTATGGTGGAGGGAAAAAAAAGGAAGAAGTTCTAGGGAATACTAGTTCGTAGTCAAACGTCTAATAGGGATATCCTCACCATAACCCACTTTTACCATGATTTCGATTTTGAACCAAGGCATCACACGATGCTTCATATCCGGTTACTATAAACTTATATTTAACAGATCTATTGGCGATAGTCAACAACAAAACCACCTTTCCCCCATGGCCGTACGCAATATCACTCCATTTAACAGGGATATCCTTCCTTATACCAAATCTGACCTAATGAGAGTTTTTGTTGCACCCTTTTTCAACCACTTCCACTATCCTGTGTTGGTGGTGGCGAAGCTCATCTGAATTTTTTGCGATGCTCTACATTGTACAGTGTCCACGATTACTTTACTCTTAAATCTGGGGCTTCGTAATTTTTCTCGCAGTCTCTTGTACAAGACCAGGGTCACGAATACCATTGACGAAGGTCTCAATCTTCATACGGTCCACCAATGAATGACTTTGTCTTGGATATGCCAATAGTACTAGCTCAAACTCAGTTGCGAAATTCTGCAGCGTCTCGTTTGATTTCCGGACTCAACCTCTTAATTCCATTCAGTAGATGTCTTGTTTAGGCTCTCCGCCATACTTACGTTGAAGTGCAGCTTTAACTTCTTCCTAATTATTTCGAGATGCAACGGGTATACTCTGTACAACCTCTGCAGCACTTCCCTTTAATGCAAATAGAAGTTATATCGCCTTATCGTAGTCGCTCCATAAATTGCTCACAGCTTGAAGACATCAAAGACTGTTGATCCGTCAAACACTGGAAGCTTGGTTTTTGTAGCAACGTCGATAACACGCACTGGACCGCCTTTGATTTCCAGTTCCAACATTTTCTTCTCCATGTCCAGAAATTTCTCTTTATACGACTGGAACTTAATTTGGCCTTCTACATTTTTAACCCTTCTTTCCATAATTTAAGAAATCTCCTGAAGTTTCTCATTCGGAATTGAAGAGTTTTCGTTTAACTTCGCATCACGAACTTAGGGTTAGTATGCTATTTTGCTTTCGGAAAAGTTTAGAAAATTTTTAAATGTTTCGCTAGCAAAATTTTACAGCAATCAAATGTTTTTGTTTCCATACCAAAACACGTTTTTATACCCACCACCATAGGATGGGGGTATACTAATCTAGGCATTACGTTAGTAACACCTCGAAATATTGATCTAAGAACCCATAAGACTTTACAGTTAATGAATTGCCTGATAAAAGGACTACTTTGATAGAGTAGATCATGTAATTATATTACATTCATTATATTTAATAGAATTAAACTATTTCTCAAAGTATCAAAAACTATATTAAAAATATATAGAATTTTATAAAAATTTGGGGTATCTCAAAAATATATTGTCAAAATTACGATAACGGTCGAACACCCAAAGCTAGCCGCTTAATATTTTGCACGGATACTTCTTATTGATGTAGGTCGTTGGGGTTTGCAAATGGGTCATATTGCTTCAGACTTGAATATAGCCCTCATATAAACCAATCCCCCGATTTGACTTCTTGAGCCCTAGGAGTTTCAATTTTCATCCGATTAGAACAAAGACTTGTGCTATGACTTCCAGCATCCATGCCAAGTACGATCCGAATCGATCTATAAACTGATATAGCCCCCATATAAATCGATTCCCGGATTTGATTTGATTGATTCCCCCTAGAAACCTCAATTTTCATCCGATTTGGCTGAATTTTGGAAAAAAGTATTATGTATTATGACTTCCAACATCCATGCCAATTATGATCCGAATCAGTAGTCGCTATTTTTTTAATTTCACACAAAAATTTTGAAATTAAATGATCTTCGCACTAACAGGCAAAAACAAAAACTTAAAAAATGGAAGCTAAATAGTCGTAAAGAAAAAAGTCTATCACTACAAAGAAAATACATGCAATAGAAAAGAACAGCTAGTGTGAAATGTTTTGGTGTCGAAAACCTCTCGTAGACACGTCGTAGAGCTCGTCACAAAAGAGAAGCAACACCCCAACTGGCTAATATTCTTTGGGAAAGGTTTTCAGACTAACAAGCATATAATTCATTTGAAGACGTTTTTAAATAAAATTTACAGATAAAATTTCAATTAAAGTAACAAAACGAGAATTAAAAGAAAATTCATATGGAAAAAAAAAATTTTGTTAAATGCTTATCTTTCACAAAATTTTTTATAAAAAAAATTATTTTGCAAGAAAATTCCGGAAGATTTTGGCTTTAAGAAACATTGCGAAGCGACTTGCAAAATTTCATGCCAATCGAACAATAAATGCGACTTGTAACTTGATCACAAGAATACATGGACAGACAGACGGACTTAGCTAAATCGAATCAGGAATTGATTCTAAGCCGATCGGTATACTTATCAATGGGTCTAGCTCCTTCTAAGCGTTGCAAACGAATGCACAAAGTTATAATATCCTGTACGACAGTGGTGGTGTAGGGTATAAAAAAAACTGACAAATAAAACTAACAAAATTGATGCAGGCAATGGTACCCAAGGGTTCCCAATATAATGTTATTTCACTACTTTTTCGTCTAATTTCGCCAACATTAGCAGAAAAAAAATTATTCGCTTTATGGAAATCGATCGTGTGTCGTGAGTTTTTCGTGAGTCTTGAATTTTTGGTTAGTCGTGCGTGAGTAAAGTTTTTGTCTCATGAGAGTGCGTGAATAAAATTTCTCGTGAGCGAAAAATCACTCACGTGCACATCTCTACTTCACACCACACGATAGACGAAACACTTGAACTAATCCTGGTTTCATATACCCCGGGCAACTTTGACAACTGACAATGGTTGCCAAATGAGTTTGTCATTGATATGCATTCGTCAGTGATGGTCGAGAAATTTGTGTGTGAGTCAAGAATTCGTTGGGCGATCAAGAATTTTGACTTATTTAATTAACACAACTCAGTTGAATAATAAACAGTGGAGAAAGAGGCAACTCTTGACCAATACAATTGCATGACGGACATTGGTAAAAGTTTAAGGTATAAACCGTATGTCATGCACTGGCTGTATACAGCAGATGTCAAACCTTAAATGCTACATGGTGTTGTGATCTGGCAGACAACACGTCAAAAATCCAACTTCTGTTTATTTATCAATACAATATTTATCAATATCAAAGAATTGGTTCTGTTCATCACAACCGCACTGAGTACTACACGATTTGTTGCACTGACTTTAATGACACGATTAATGCTGCGACCATTGCCGTGAGAATAAATAAGCTTTCACCTTGGTCTAGCAACAGCTAAGGGCACTGTATTAACTCAGATGCATCGAATAGTGGCTCAAGAAATGTTTAATCTATTGCATACCACTATTTCCGATGAAAGCGATTGAAACTACAATATCCTTGGTAATAGGAGGTCACCGTAGCGCAGAGGTTAGCATGTCCGGCTACGGCGCGGAACGCTCGGGTTCGAATCCTGGCGAGACCATCAGAAAAAATTTTCAGCGGTGGTTTTCCCCTCCTAATGCTGGCAACATTTGTGAGGTACTATGCCATTCGGACTCGGCTATAGAAAGGAGGCCTTATCATTTAGCTTAAACTTGCCCCTTATCATTTAGCTTTAATCGGACAGCACTCATTGATATGTGAGAAGTTTGCCTCTGTTCCTTAGTGAACTGTTTATGGGCAAAATTTATAATTTATATCCCTGGTAATAGAAGCTACGTAGACTTCTACACTGATGTTTGCAGACTAGACAACCAGGTGGGGCTTGGGTGTACTCTGACGAACTAGAACTGGTCATAAAGAAGTATTATTTGTACTGTGGATATCTTCCCAGAGTGCCAATTTATTTCCTTTGTGTTCAACAGTCGCCATTGTCTCTCAACGAGATGATTAAACAGTTCAAAACTTATCTGTACTGGGTACAGGGATACAGTAAATACCAGAAAATTGTACAGGTAACGAGCTTGAAACCAAAGATATTCCCAAGGAACTGCAATCTGTGATTTTATCTTTACACTTTAACATATGGTAAGTTTATTAACCTTATAGCAGGAGGTTACAAGTTGAGCTCTGTGATCGCACCAAGACTATGTGGTCCAATCTAAACTTGCTGCCGTGGGCTAGAATAAAAGTCTTACACATGGTGTCCGTCATGACAGCCCATTGTTTGATTAGAGAAATTCTTGATGGACCATTGGTTGCAATAAAAGTTTTCTGAAGAAGCTTTGAAGATATTAAGGAAGAATAGACTATGGGAAATCTGTCCTCTTTGTCACAGACTGGCACGCAGAAGATCCACTTTAGGTTCTCATTCCATTGAAGACCTATCTAAATTAGCCATCTTGCTGGTTCATCGGTAGGAACTGAGAGCTATCTTCCTTCTCCTGTTCCTGGGGTATCACTATGTACGAAAAAGTCTTCTTCAGGCCCTAAAAGTGGTATTACTATCCGCTTTAGAACCGCTGTACTCAAATGGGCCCATGCAGGTAACCCTCACTTGAGACATCGTTTATTTGTTCCAACTAAAATGGCACTAAAGAATTCAAAAGTCATTTAAATGCCAATGTAAACGGGAATGGAAGTGTTTGATTAGATTTCGGTTGCATTTGAAAAAACTGAAGACTTCATAAAAAACACATCTTACGTTGACACCATCTATAGTTACCGCCCACCTACTTATATTGCATCATTTTTTTGCAAAACAGCAAGAGCATCTGTTTTTCAAAACAAAGAGCAACAGAGTCATTGACAGACTGCAGTTTTTTTGTTGTTTTTTTTTTATTTCAATAAAAACTGAAGAGCTAGCGCCACTTTGTATAATTATGCCATCATTTAAGAAAAACAAAAAAATAAATAGTTCATTTAGTATAAGTGGTTTGTGGAATGTGTTGACAATATTTTAGATTGAATATTAATTTGTAAAAACTTTTTTAAGGTAAATTGACTTACTTTACTTTAATTGGCTATGACAGAATATTTGTTCCACTAGCCGAACGTAGAATAGCGTTCCAAGCGCCTCGATCTTCTGCGCACATTCTAGAATCTCTGACACCAAGTTTCGAGGTGTCTCCCACCACTTGATCTTTCCATCGGGCTTTTGGTCTTCCCGGTTTGCGTGTACCCCCGTGTTTGCCTTCAAAAGACTTCTTTGCTGGAGCTCCTTCATTCATTCTGACAACATGACCTAGCCAACGCAGCCGTTGTATTTTGATGCGTGTAACTATGTTATCGTCGTCATACAGCTTATACAGCTCAGGTTCATACAGGTTCATACGTCGCCTATATTCTCCATTAACGCAAACTGGTCCATATATTTTACGAAGAATCTTTCTCTCAAATACTCCAAGCACTGCCTCATCTGCTTTCACAAGTACCCACGCTTCAGAACCATATAACAGCACGGGTAGTATCAGTGTCTTGTAAAGTGAAGTCTTCGTCTGTCGAGAGGTGGCCTTGTTTCTAAACTGCATACTTAGTCCAAAGTAGGATCTGTTTGCCAATATTATTCTTCGCTTTATATCAAAACTGGTATCATTCGTTTCGATTACGGCGGTGCCGAGGTAGATAAAGTTACTGACTGCCCCAAAGTTGTGGTTCCCAACCTTCTCCATTTTCTTTATCTGCTCGGTTGTGCAAGGCTTTTTGGGAGTTGAAACCATCCATTTCGTCTTATCTCCATTTACTGCCAGACCCATTTTCACTAACTCTTTCAAAGGCTGCTGTGACTACTTTCGGTGACCGACCTATGTATCGATGTCGTCGGCATAGGCGAGTAGCATGTGTTCTCTTGTGATTTGTGTGCCATATCTATTCACATCTGCATCTCGTATAATCTTCTCCAGCAGGATATTAATGAGATCACACGATAGGCTGTCACCTTGTCTGAAACCTCGTTTGGTATTAAATGGTTTCCTATTCCTACTGAGGAACGCGTATCAGCAAGTGTCATCCTGCAGAGTCTTATTAATTTTGCAGGGATACCAAACTCAGACATGGCTTGAAATACCTTTGAACGTAAACGAGTATCGAAGGCGGCTTTGTAGTCAACAAAGAGATGGTAGGTGTTGATTTGTCCTTCTCGGGTCTTTTCCAGGATTTGGAGCAGTGTGAATATCTGGTCTAGGGTGGATTTACCAGGTCTAAAACCGCATTGATAGGCCCCAATTATCTCATTGACTTTAGGTTTTAAGCTTTCACACAGTACGCTCGAGAGTATCTTGTATGCGATGGGGAGAATAGTTATTCCTCTGTAGTTGGCACACTCCGT
This sequence comes from Stomoxys calcitrans, assembly GCF_963082655.1. Taxonomy (NCBI): domain Eukaryota; kingdom Metazoa; phylum Arthropoda; class Insecta; order Diptera; family Muscidae; genus Stomoxys; species Stomoxys calcitrans. Next base: position 14,121,396 of record NC_081552.1, on the reverse strand, counting down.
CTTGTCTCCTTTCTTGTGTACGGGACATAATATGCTGAGGTCCCAATCATCGGGTATGCGCTCTTCTAGCCAGATTGCGCAGATAAGCTGATGCATACGCCTTATCAGCGTGTCGCTTCCGGTCTTAAATAGTTCAGCGGGTAACCCGTCGGCTCCTGCTGCCTTGTTGTTCTTTAGTCGGGTCACTGCTACTTGGACCTCATTCTGACTAGGAGGTAAACATTCTATACCATCTTCAGGGATTGGTTCTGCGGTGTCCTCTTCGCCGACAACGTCGGACACTAGCAGTTGGGTAAAATGTTCTTTCCATATCCTCAGCATACTATCTGTGTCAGTTACCAGATTGAGAAGAATAGGGGGAGAAAACTAAAGGTATGCTTTCATTGCATTTATAGGAGAAAACTAAATCTCTGTCAAGGTAGCACAAAACTGAAATAAATTACTACGAAGCAATACAAAATTTTCCATGTAATTTTTCCTAAGAAAAACACAAGAAAATCCCCTTCACTCTCATCACGAATTAGAAGAATAATTAAAATAAACTAAATGAAGATATTATGTTATATGCAGTGCATCTTATAACGTGCTCTATGTAATTAAATTACTTTCACGTTTTAGTTTGATTCATTTTATGGCTAATTTATCTGTGATAATGTTCATCAGTTAATTGTATATCATCCATCTTATTTTGGTTGAGTAATGTTCCAAATGAATGAAATTGGTTTTAGATGTTTTTGTTAATGATTTACTTTTTGTTCGATTGCATTTCACAGTTGTATGAAAATGTAACATATATATATTGCAAACTATTTCAATTCAATTAGTTATGGTTGCTTATTACGGTCTAGTCATTGGTTTCATATATTTTCTTTATTATTTTAAATTAAAAAACAAAAAATTCCCAAAGTCAAGTAAACAATTAAAATGTAATTGCAACAAAATGAATTTACAATATTAAAAAAAACAAGTAAAAGCGTGCTAAGTTCGGCCGGGCCGAATCTTATATACCCTTCACCATGGATCGCATTTGTCGAGTTCTTTTCCCGGCATCTCTTCTTAGGCAAAAAAAGGTTATAAGAAAAGATTTGCTCTGCTATTAGAGCGATAACAAGATATGGTCCGGTTTGGACCACAATTAAATTATATGTTGGAGACCTGTGTAAAATGTCAGCCAATTCGGATAAGAATTGCGCCTTTTGGGGGCTCAAGAAGCAAAATAGAGAGATCGATTTATATGGGAGCAGTATCGGGCTATAGACCGATTCAGACCATAATAAACACGTATGTTGATGATCATTAGAGAATGCGTCGTACAAAATTTTAGGCAAATCAGATAATAATTGCGACCTCTAGAGGCTCATGAAGTCAAGTCCCCAGATCTGTTTATATGACAGCTATATCAGGTTATTAACCGATTTGAACCATATTTGGCACATATGTTAAAGGTATCATAACAAAATACTATGTGCAAAATTTCATCCAAATCGGATAAGAATTGCGCCTCCTAGAGGCTCAAGAAGTCAAGACCCAAGATCGGTTTATATGGCAGCTATATCAGGTTATGGACTGATGTGAACAATACTTGGCACAGTTGTTGGATATATAACATAACAAAACACGTCGTCCAAAATTTCATTCCAATCGGATAAGAATTGCGCACTCTAGAGGCTCAAGAAGTCAAGACCCAAGATCGGTTTATATGGCAGCTATATCAGGTTATGGACCGATTTAAACCATACTTGGCACAGTTGTTGGATGTCATAACAAAACACGTCGTTCAAAATTTCATTGCAATCGGATAAGAATTGCGCACTCTAGAGGCTCAAGAAGTCGAGACCCAAGATCGGTTTATATGGCAGCTATATCAGGTTATGGACCGATTTGAACTATACTCGGCACAGTTATTGGATGTCATAACAAAACACGTCGTGCAAAATTTCATTCCAATCGGATAAGAATTGTGCCTTCTAGAGGCTCAAGAAGTCAAGACCCAAGATCGGTTTATATGGCAGCTATATCAAAACATGGACCGATATGGCCCATTTACAATACCAACCGACCTACAATAATAAGAAGTATTTGTGCAAAATTTCAAGCGGCTAGCTTTACTTCTTCGGAAGTTAGCGTGCTTTCGACAGACAGACGGACGGACGGACGGACAGACGGACGGACATGGCTAGATCGACATAAAATGTCGCGACGATCAAGAATATATATACTTTATGGGGTCTCAGACGAATATTTCGAGTAGTTACAAACAGAATGACGAAATTAGTATACCCCCCATCCTATGGTGGAGGTATAAAAACACAAGTAAAATCGAGCTAAGTTCGGCCGGGCTAAATCTTATACCCCCTCCACCATGTATCCACTGGTATCTCTTTTTTGGCAAACAAAGGATAAAAGAAAAGAATTGCTATGTTATTGGAACAATATCAAGTTATGGTTCATTTCGGGCCATAATTGAACTGTATATTGGAGACCATAGTAGAAGTCATTGTGTAACATTTCAGCCAAATCTAGTAAGAATTGCGCACTTTAGGGGCTGAAGAAGTAAAATAGGGAGATCGGTTTATAGGGCGGCTGTATTAGGCTATAAACCGATTCATGCCATATTCGACACGTTTGTTAAAGGTCATGGGAGAACCCGTTGCAAAAAATTTCAGCCAAATTGCATAATACTTGCGCCCTTTAGAGACTCAAGAAGTCAAGATCCCATATCGGTTTATATAGCAGGTATATCAGGTTATGGATCGATTTGAACTATTCTTGGCACAGTTGTTGAAAGTCATAACAAAACACGTCGTGCAAAATTTCAGCCAAATCGGATAGGAATTCCGCACTCTAGACGAACAAGAAGTCAAGACCCCAGATAGGTTTATATGACAGCTATATCAGGTTATGGACCGATTTCAACCATACTCAGCACAGTTGTTGGAAGTCATAATAAAACATCTCATGCCAAATTTCTGCCAAATCGGATAAGAATTGTGCTCTCTAGCTGCTCAAGAAGTCAAGATTCCACATCGTTTCATATGCAGCTATATCAAAACGTGGACCGATATAGCCCATTTAATTCCAACCGACCTACACTAATAAGAAGTATTTGTACAAAATTTCAAGCGGATAGCTTCTCTACTTCGAAAGTTAGCGTGCTTTCTACAGACAGACGGACGAACATGGCAAGCTCGAATTAAAAATATTATGACGAACAAGAATATGTATACTTTATGGGGTCTTAGACGAATATTTCGAGGAGTTACAAACAGAATGACGAAATTAGTATACCCCCATCTTATGATGGAGGTTATAACAAGTAAAAAGGCATTAAGTTTGGCCGGGCCGAACTTTGGATACTCACCACCTCAGGTATATACATAAATCCCCTTTCGTCACAATCCGACGAAAATTGGATATCGTATGCACCCAAATTCGGCACGGAAATTGAGTGGTCTTACAAATATAAATCACTGTTGAATGTTGTATTTAAAATTTCAACAAAATCGGGGAATAAATAAAACTGTTATGAGCTTCAGACCCTTAATCGGCACATCAGTCTATATGACAGCTATATCTAAATACAGTCCTATTTTTACCATATTTGGGTCGGATGGCATGTGGCCTTAAACTACTCACTGATTAAAATTTCAGTGAAATTGGATAAAAAATAATGTTTTTATGGGCTTCCGACCCTTTATCGGGAGATCGGTCTATATGGCAGCTATATCTTAATATAGTCTGATCTGAACCATACTAAGGTCAGATATAACAAAATAACAAACTTTTCAAATTTCAGCGAAATTGGGCAATAATTAAAGATTTTATGGGCTTCCGACCCTTTATCGGGAGATCGGTCTATATGGCAGCTATATCTAAAAATAGTCCGATCTGAACCATATTTGGGTCAGATGGTGAGAGGCCTTAAACTACTTACTGTTTCAAGTTTCAGCAAAATCGGATAAAAATAAAGCATTTATGGGCATTCGACCCTTTACCGACAGATTGGTATATATATCAGCTATATCCAAATATGGTCCGATTTGGCCCGTTCAAGAACTTAACCAGCGTGCACCAAAAATACGTATCTGAGGGAATTTTTTAACTTAATATCTCAATGTTTGAAGGCTGTTAAGTGATTACAACAGACGGACAGATACACGGACATCGTTAAATCGTCTTAGAATTTTACGACGATCTGAAATATATATACTTTGCAGGGTCGGAAATTGATACTTCGATATGTTGCAAACGGAATGTTTAAATGAATATACCCCCTACTGTAATGTAATGGTGGTGGGTTTAAAAATATTGATATTCTGACGAAGACAAAGTTAATACCAACAAGTAAAAGCGTGCTAAGTTCGGCCGGGCCGAATCTCCACCAAGGATCGCATTTGTCGAGTTCTTTTGCCGGCATCTCTTCTTAGGCAAAAAAAAGGATATAAGAAAAGATTTTCTCTGCTATTAGAGCGATATCAAGATATGGTTCGGTTTGGACCACAATTAAATTATATGTTGGAGACCTGTGTAAAATGTCAGCTAATTCGAATAAGAATTGAGCCCTTTAGGGGCTCAAGAAGTAAAATAGAGAGATCGATTTATATGGGAGCTGTATCGGGCTATAGACCGATTCAGACCATGATAAACACGTATGTTGATGGTCATGAGAGAATCCTTCGTACAAAATTTCAGGCAAATCGGATAAAAATTGCGACCTCTAGAGGCTCAAGAAGTCAAGATCTCAGATCGGTTTATATGGCAGCTATATCAGGTTATGAACCGATTTAAACCTTATTTGACAAAGTTGTTGAAAGAAAAAATAAAAAACGTCATGCAAAATTGCGCCCTCTAGAAGCTCAAGTCAAGTCCCCAGATCTGTTTATATATGACAGCTATATCAGGTTATGAACCGATTTGAACCATACTTGGCGCAGTTGTTGGATATCATAACAAAATACGTCGTGCAAAAATTCATTCAAATCGGATAAGAATTGCGCCCTCTAGAGACTCAAGAAGTCAAGACCCAAGATCGGTTTATATGGCAGCTATATAAGGTTATGGACCGATTCGAACCATACTTGGCACAGTGGTTGTATATCATAACAAAACATGTCGTGCAAAATTTAATTCCAATCGGATGAGGATTGTGCACTCTAGAGGTTCAAGAAGTCAAGACCCAAGATCGGTTTATATGGAAGCTATATCAGGTTATGCACCGATTTGAACCATACTAGGCACAGTTGTTGAATATCATAACAAAACACGTCGTGCAAAATTTCATCTCAATCGGATAAGAATTGCGCACTCTAGAGGCTCAAGAAGTCAAGATCCAAGATTGGTTTATATGGCAGCTATATCAAAACATGAACCGATTTGGCCCATTTACAATACCAAACGACCTACACTAAAAAGAAGTATTTGTGCAAAATTTCAAGTGGCTAGCTTTACTACTTCGGGAGTTAGCATGCTTTCGACAGACAGACGGGCGGACGGACATGGTTAGATCGACATAAAATGTCACGACGATCAAGAATATATATACTTTATGGGGTTTCAGACGAATATTTCGAGTAGTTACAAACAGAATGACGAAATTAGTATACCCCCCATCCTATGGTGGAGGGTATAAAAATTGCAACTATACATTAAAAAATTATTCCGGAAACAAAACTTAAAATATATTTTTAGAGTAAATGGTGTCTAATCTAAAAATCAAATTTTAATTCAACATTTACAAGAAAAGGAAATTATTGATTTGAATTGAATTTGAATTTCCTTAAGTAATACATTAAACAATAAATATTATGAAAATTATCGTCGACTATGATATGATTTTACTCATGTTTAGTAATTTGCTTGCTTATTCCATAGAAATTCGGTTTGCTTAAAAATTATTACATCTATACAAAAGATAATTTATTTACTTTACTTTAAGCAATTTTAACTAAATATATGTCGTGAACCAGCATGTACAATAATATGTAATTAACTCACAATTACGAAGACATTGTTCTAAGTGTAGGAACAAATTTTTAATATAGGATGAACATGGATGGAATGTTCTTGGCTCTATAAACCCTTAACCCGGTTGGATGTTAGATGTTATAGGCCCACCGCCATGGATTTTGCAAAAAAATTATACAAAATAAATTTAGTTGTGGGGCATTGTTTTATTCTGCATACAAAACTTCTGTCAAACCAGCAAAAATTAAAGCTTCTAGGAACCGAGCAAGGATGATTGAGAGACCGCTTTCCATGGAGATATCGTAACAGAACACCGCATGATGCAAAATTGTTGCTAAATCGGACAAAAAGTGCGGCTTGTAAGAGCTCAAGAAGTAAAATCGGGAGATCGGTTTATATGACAGCTTTATCAGGTTAAAGACCGATTCGGACCGTACTTTACACAGTTGTTGAAAGTCTTAACAGAACACTTCATGCTAAACTTCAGCCAAATCGGACAAAACTTGCGGCTTGTAAGGGCTCAAGAAGTTAAATCGGAAGATCGGTTTATATGGGGGCTATATCAGGTTATTGGTCGATTTACCTACATCTGAACTGATATGGCCCATTTGCAATCCCCAACGACCTACATAAATATTAAGTATCATTGCAAAATTTTAAGCTGCTACGCGTTCGACCGCTTTCGCGATTTTCGACGAGATCGACTCAGAGCGCCGAGACGATCAAGAATATATAAACTTTAGGGGGTCTTGGACGAATATTTCGAGGCGCTACAAACGCAATGACTAGATTAGTATACCCCCATTCTATGGTTGTGGGTATAAAAATATACAAATAATGTAAATTCTCAGAATGTTAAATAACACCTTCTATTAAGATGCCTCTACCTTAGGTTTAGTGACAATATTTCTAGGAATCAAACAAATAATGACACCGAATGCTGTTTAAAAATGATGAATGGTACAAAAATGTATAAACTTATTAAAATTGTAAAGGAGATAGTATACACTTTTGTTCTAACCAGCTTATCAGCCAAAACTTATATTACAATTCCAAGAATGAAAGCGAATCACATTGCACTATCTTTATAGACTTACATCAGAAAATGTCAATACACGTTGAAAATAAGTAAAAAGGCATTAAGTTCGGGTTCAGGCCGAACTTTGGATACCAACCACCTCGGGTATATATATAAACCACCTTTCGTCCTAATCCGGTGAAAAATGCTTAATTTATGCAAACATAGCAGCTATATCGATTTGGACCGAATTCGGCGCGGACATTGAGTGGTCTAATAAATACAAGTCACTATTCAATTTTGAAGAACAAAATATTTATCTTTTTGGCTGAACCATATAAGACGCGGATGTCGAAAAGCCTAAGCCACTGTGTCAAATTTCAGCGAATTCGGATAATAAATGCATCTTTTACAGGGCCAACACTTTAAATCGAGAGATCGGTCTATATGGCAGCTATATCCAAATCTGGGCCAAATTAAGAAAGTAAAAGCGTGCTAAGTTCGGCGGGGCTGAATCTTGGGATCTGATTTCGATTAAAACTTCGACCTCGATGTCAATTATAATTTTGTGATTTATCTTTTCTAAAAATTGTTTACATTACATCTTATGAGCCCGTATTTGATAAAAACAATATGCATAGATTCTGCTTAAAATTTTATATTACTTTACTTACTTTAATTGGCTATGACAGAATATTCGTTCCACTAGCCGAACGTAGAATAGCATTCCAAGCGCCTCGATCTTCTGCGCACATTCTAAAATCTCTGACACCAAGTTTCGAGGTGTCTCCCACCACTTGATCTTTCCATCGGACTTTTGGTCTTCCCGGTTTGCGTGTATCACCGTGTTTGCCTTCAAAAGACTTCTTTGCTGGAACTTTTCATTCATTCTGATAACATGACCTAGCCAACGCAGCCGTTGTATATTGATGCGTTTAACTATGCTATCGTCGTCATACAGCTCGTGGTTCATACGTCGCCTATATTCTTTATTATCGCAAACTGGTACATATATTTTACGAAGAATCTTTCTCTCAATTACTCCAAGCTCTGCTCATCTGCTTTCACAAGTACCCATGCTTCAGAACCATATAGCAGCACGGGTAGTATCAGTGTCTTGTATAGTGTAATCTTCGTTTGTCGAGAGATGGCCTTGTTTCTAAACTGCTTACTTAGTCCAAAGTAGCATCTGTTTGCCAGTATTATTCTTCGCTTAATCTCTAAACTGGTGTCATTCGTTTCGATTACGGCGGTGCCGACGTAGATAAAGTTACTGACTGTCTCAAAGTTGTGGTTCCCAACTTACTCCATTTTCTTTATCTGCTCGGTTGTGCAAGGCTTTTTGGGAGTTGAAACCATCCATTCCGTCTTATCTTCATTTATTGCCAGACCCATTTTCACTAACTCTCTTTCGATTCTTTCAAAGGCTGCTGTGACTACTTCCGGTGACCGACCTATGTATCGATGTCGTCGGCATAGGCGAGTAGCATGTGTTCTCTTGTGATTAATGTGTCATATCTATTCACATCTGCAACTCGTATAATCTTCTCCAACAGGATATTAAAGAGATCACACGATAGGCTGTCTCCTTGTCTGATACCTCGTTTGGTATTAAATGGTTCGGAGAGATTCTTTCATATTCTTACTGAGGAACGCATATCAGCAAATGTCATCCTGCAGAGACTTATTAATTTTGCAGGGATATCAAACTCAGACATGGTTTGAAATGCCTTAAAATTTATATAAAGCTAGTTGAAGGGCATAATTTTATTTTAACGGGTGATTTTTAAGCTATTATCTTTTTGCAACTCTGTTTAAACAGCTCACGCACGTTTAGTGTTTTGTTTCACTGTCAAACATATAACCATGAATCGTCTTACAAACGAACAACGCTTGCAAATTATTGCATTTCAGTATAAAAATGCGTGCTTTGTTAATAAAGTTCATCGCGCGCTTCTTCCATTTACGATGAAGCTGGAGCCAAAAATCTCAATGGGTACGTAAATAAGCACAGTTGTCGATTTTACAGTAAAGATCAGCCAGAAGCATTGCCAGAGCTGTCAATGCATCCGAAACAGTCACAGTTTGGTGCGGTTTATGGGCTGGTGGCATCATTGGACCGTACTGCTTCAAAGATGATGAGAATCGTAACGTATCTGTGAATGGTAAGCGCTATCATGAGATGATATCCTACTTTTTTTTACTAAAATGCAAGAGCTTGACTTGTGGTTTCGACAAGACGCTGTGCAAAATTTCAAACGGCTAGTTTTATGCTTTCGACCCATATTGTGATTTCGGCAGACGGACGGACATGGCTAGATCGACTCAGAATGTCGAGACGATCAAAAATATATATACTTTATGGGGTCTTAAACGAATATTTCGAGGTATTACAAACGGAATGACTTGATCAGTATACCCGCTATGGTGGTGGGTATAAAAATGTCATTTATTTATTTTAACTTGCTAAATGCCAAAATATGTTTTTAAACTTATCAGGATTTTTTGATTTACTCTTGGCAATTGCGGCTTTTCAAAATTTCTCAAATAGTATACTTTATTGCTTAATAATTTGCTTAATAAATTTTATACTTATCAGTTATAACATACAATATATTTTCGTATGATAAGACGATGGCAATGCATTCTAAACTTCATTAATAAATCACAGTTGGCACATTCATTTTATCAGACCTAAACTATTTTTCTGCGATGAGACATTTAATTGAATGTTTAAGTATAATTTATTTGGCGAAAGCGAATAGTTTATGTGTTGACTGAAACAATAACCACAAAACAATTGCTAATAGAATATTAATTTAGATCTACTGGTATTTCCGGTTGAATAACTAAACATGTAGCCCATAAAGAGAATTATTACTATTATTTTATTTAAAGAAATGTTTGACTTACTAGTATGCTAAAAAGAAAAAAGAACTAAATAAAAAGACAGCGCATTGGAATATGATGCAAATTGCAAATTTGCCCATGAACATTCCATCAAGAAACAGGACCAAACTTCTGACATATCAATGAGTGCTGTCCGATTTAAGTTTAAGCTCAATGGTAAGGGCCCTCCTTTTTTTATAGCCGAGTCCAAACGGCATGCCGCAGTGTCATACCTCTTTGGAAAGAAGTTTTTATATGGCAAAGTATGTGTCAAATGTCGCCGGCATTAGGAGGGGACAACCATTGCTGAAAATCATTGTCCGATGTTCTCAGCAGGATTCGAACCCATGCTTTCAGCACTATTGGAGGGCATGCAAACCTCTGTGCTACAGCCCATACTATAGTTATAACAAAGTTCTTTATCTAACGATCGGAGGTGCACATGGAACCCAAAGGTGCCAGATTTAAATTTATTTTATTGATTCAATAACTAATTGACATGAACATAAATGAATACTACTCCATTTTAGAAACATCATCAACAGAAGTAGTAGATAAATTCGTTTTCCATGACTGACTAATCTGTAATATATTAACAAACTGTAGAGTTGTATATTCTTCATTGATCCCATATACATATGCTATGAAGAATTCTATCCATCATTTGTAGCAGTATTTGCTAGAGATCTATTGTTTTCCTCTTAATGTATAAATCTGTTATGATTTGTGTTCCTATAGATACTATTGTGCGATTATCTCAGAAGTCTTACTAACTGCATATACAGCATGATTACATAGTATATGACCCTTGTTTATATTCAATGGATAAGGTATCAGATATCAAGAATATGCAACATCAAATAAGCTATGAAGCAATTTCGTATATAAATTAGAGTCAGGCTAATATCCGACCCAAAAAGTGGGAAAATAGAAAACAGGCGAATATAAATAGATGGCATTGACAAATTTAGCCACGGTGTATCATCGGTATTAATTTCCTTTCTCTGTTTGGCCTATAAACATAACGTACTACACTGTTCTACAGTCTACCTTACTCTACTCTATATTGGTAGAATATAGGACTTCGCTAAGCGTGTTCTTACTCAAAGAGGGGTAAATTGTTGGTTGGCCTAAAGTAAGCGAAGCTAAGAATACCCTTGACAAAAAGCATCATTAATATGGTCTGTCCAGAACAAGATATTGTTGAATGTCACCCCCAAGATCTTTGCACGAGCCACGATCTCCAATCTTTTATTAGCAACAACAACGCCATGATCACAAGAGTAAATAGTAAACCTTTCCTTAATAACCATGCACTTGGATTTCAGGGGATTAAGGCACAAACCACAAATAAATCCTAGACAGGTCATGGTTTAGCATTCTAACATGCTGCTCCACACGTTTGAAAAGCTACTTATATTGCATCCGCATACATGTGCACCTTACAAAATGAAAGCTGGTATGGCAGGTCGTTACTATATAAAGAAAATAGAAAAGGACCCAAAATTTAACCCTTGGGCACCCCTCGACTAACAGGCATGGGACTAGACACAGGCGACTGTGAAACCCAAATAGTGTATGATTTGAGAGATATGCCAAGACTAAATGAACAGACGAAGACGAGAAACAGATGTCTTAACTTTGCCGCCAAATGCCTTAGAGTGGGCTAGGAGAACAAGAAGGTTCAATTCGTCATTCCCCAAGTAATTTCGTATATCCTCCACGACATCTACTACGTCCGGGCCGGAAACCTGACTGCTTCTCATATAAAAGAGTATTTTCATTTATGTACGAAAGTACATAGCAGATGTCGTGGAGGATATAATCGATCGATTTACTTTTAGATATAGCAACTAAAATGAACAATATTTTGTTATTCATAATTGAACAATGACTTGTACTTATTAGTATTTGGTCCAAATCGGATCATATTTCGATATACATTGCTATGGGACATAAGGTATGCAATTTTCACCGTATTTTGATGAAAGGTGGTTTATATATATACCCGAGGTGGTGGGTATCCAAAGTGCGGCCCGGCCGAACTTAACGCCTTTTTACTTGTTTAGAATTAAATTATAAATGGAAATCCTACCATCAGTATCGCTGTAGAGAAATAAATGGTTGCAATTTACCTTATAAAAGATGTTACGTAATATGTTAAATTTCAACCAAATCGGATAAGAATTGCGCCTTCTAGTGACTCAAGAAGTCAAGATCCAAGATCGGTTTTTTAGGGTAGCTATATAAAAACATGGACCGATATGACCCATTTACAATCCTAACCGCTCTACACTTATAAGAAGTATTCGTGCAAAATTTCAAGCGACTTGCTTTACTCCTTCGAAAGTTAGCTTGCTTTCGACATGCAGACGCACGGACGGACATGGCTAGATCGACTTAAAATGACATGACGATCAAGAATATATATGTACTTTATGTGGTCTCAGAGGAATATTTCGAGGAGTTACAAACAGAATGACGAAATTAGTATACACACAACCTATGGTGGAGGGTATAAAAAGGATGCAATACAAAAAATGTATTGAAAACCAGTATGAAGTATGAAAGAATCTTCAGTGAGATTGGGAAGAAAATGACTGTTCTCGTTATGACCAAATCTATATAAAACGTCAGCGTGTTCAATAATAACAGGATAATCGTTGGGACCACATTTAACATACACGCGTCCTTCTTTTGTTCTATAGTTCGTGTTAATCCATTATCCTTTGTTTTCCTATAAAGAGACATCGGTCAAAGAACTTGATAAATGCGATGCAGAACTTAATAAATATATATATATATATATATATATATATATATATATATATATATATATATATATATATATATATATATATATATATATTCTTGTCGTCATGACAACGTCAGTCCGTCTGTATTGTAATTTCCTTGGAATATTTATTTTCGACAACTAAAGATATTTTAGTGAAATACCATGCAAACTTGACTAACAGTTTAAAAATATAAGTGCCTTTATTTGAATCCCACATGATCTTTATTGGTCTACGAATTCAAGTTTGGATGTAAGGTGTACTCCATTCTTAAAATATTTTATTTTAGCCCGATATTCTCATGATGTCTGATTTAGTGGTGTTTTCGGGGGAGAGGTGGTCCCCCAGATACATGGCCCTGACAAAATATCAGCATAGTGCTCTTCTCTCAAATACCATTTATTTAAACCCCATATTGCCATTGGCTTAAGAGGAGTTTACAGGATGAGGCGTCCCCCAAACACATGGCCCCAAAATAGGTTATCAAATTCGTTTTCTAATCTCAAATACCTTTCATTTGAGCTACATATTGACATGGTCGACAAATTTTGTTCCTTTGGTGGTGTTTTGGGAAAGGGGTGATGCAGGTTGGTCCTACATTTGGATATCAAATTCGTATTCTACTTCCAAATATCTTTATTTGAGCCCCATAATGCGATGGTCACTAAAAAATTGCTGTTTGTGGGTTATTTTGGGAAAGGGGTAGAAAAATTGGTCCCGAAAATGGGTATTAATTTTTGCTCTACCCCCCAATTCCTTTCATTTAAGCTCCACATTGACATGGTTGGTAAATATGCCCGATTTAATGGTGTTTTGGGGATTGGGGTGGTCCCCCTAACACTAAGCGCGAAAAATATATCAGCAACGTGCTCTATTCTAGGACATATTTGCTCACCAAGACTCAAATTGTCTTGGTGAGCAAATATGTCCTATTCTGGTGTTGTTATGGTGGTGGGACGTCCGCAAGACAGTTGATCCCTAATGTTGATATCAGATACGTGATCTACTCCCACATACCTTAAATTTGAGCCCCATATTTCTGTAGTCGACAAACATGGCCGGCTTGGGGGGTGTTTTGGGGGATGGGCGGCCACTGAGTGAGTTGGCCTCGAAAATTTATATCGGATTCGTGTCCCACTTTAAAAACCCTTTTATTTGAGCCTCATATTGCAATAGTCAGAAAATACTTACTATTTGGGTGGTGTTGTGGGGGTGGTTTGGCCCCATAGACAATTTTTTCGAATATTAATATCAAATTCGTGCTTTGCTCCCAAAGACCTTTCATTTGAGCCCAATATTGTTCGTAAATGTTCGTAAATTTTCCCCCTTGGGGGGATGTTTTTGGTGAGAGGGGGCCCCGCAAACACTTGGTGCCATATTTGGATAACAGATTCATATTCTAAACTCGAATACCTTTTATTGAAGCCCCATATTCCCATGGTCAGTAAATAAGTCCAGTTTGGGGGTGTTTTGGGAAAGGGGTGGACCCCCCGAAACGTGGTCCTACATTTGGTTATCAGATTCGTATTCAACTCGCAAATACCTTTCACTTGCGTCTCATATTGCCATAGTCGGTAAATATGTCCGATATAGGGGTGTTTGCGGCTTGGGGTGATCCCCCTAGCACTTGGTCCGACAATTGGATATCAGATACGTTTTCTCATCCTAAAAACCTTTCATTTGATACCCATATATATATATATATATATATATATATATATATATATATATATATATATATATATATATATATATATATATATATATATATATATATATATATATATATATATATATATATATATATATAGTATGTATGCAAGACAAATCTTTAATATTGTGACGCTCACTGTATTGTATAAATATCCGCCTTATAACCAATCTCCCAAATGAGCTTAGGTTCGCGGAAAATCCATGGTAATTGGCAATTTAAAAATTGTCTCGGCCCCAAACTAAACACCGTTTTTATTTGTTATCATCAATCACGTATTTTCTCCACAAATGTATGAGCGACTTGCTACAATATATACCCACAAGTTAAACAACTTTTTTGTACTACAAACTTACAACATTTTGTTTACTTTTTCACTCACTGTATATGAAGTTGTATTGATTGTATGGTTTGTTACAAATATTTACATAAGATTGATACCTGTCTTCACCACATTTTTTTGGAAATTTCGCTTACATTTCACTTCAGAATGGGTTTTACTATCATTTATTATTTCTTTCAAGTTTATTTTATTAATTTTAAGACTTCGAATATTTTTTCGGTGTTTATTTACATGAAATAATTTTTATCGACATTTTTAATTCACTTATCGCTTATTAGTATTTACTATTAATGTTGCAGTATCATCGAAGAATTTTTTATGCTTTAACACCTTCTTGAGTAGAAGACGTCAAAATCCCCCTAAATATTAAAAGAGAGCATAGTTGGTGTTAAATAAGTTAAATAGTTGATAAGAACCCAAATTTTTTTGGGTGTTCTTAGCGTGAATGGGTATTTTGCGGGTTTTAAAAGCGAAAGAAGTTTATAAATCTTTAACAACACTCTAAATAACCTTGGTTTTTATTTGCAAACCTCTCCAGAATATATAGATGATAAAGAGGTTTATTAGGAAAATTCTTAAGAATAAAATTTTTAGAAAGATGAAAAAATTTAGGATACCTGTAAAGAATGGAAGAGGCTTCCGATCGGATACCTGAGACAACACTTAAAGTTGAGTGCGAGGCACTGCTGCCAACGGCACAATCATGAATTGACGGAACTCTGGTATCGCCATCTGCAAGTTCATGCTACTAAGGTGAACCAAAGATAGAGGACAGAGTGGGCCTGGGCGTTCACATTGAGAACACATGGACTGAAATCTGTTTTTGACCTCGCAGATAGATTTAAACAACAATTGGCGAATATTCACATCAGCTAAATCAGGTAAGTTCTCAAAGAATTGACTGAAGGACAAACACGCAACATATGTTCTATAGTTTCTCCATTCTCGACGTCCTCACATCTTCTGCAGAAGTAGTTACTTGCAACATGTTTTCCGCTAAGACAGGGAACTTTCATGACGAACACAATGACTGAGACGTCTGTTTTAGTCAGTGACAGCAGAGCGGTAGACCTCTACAAGTCTAGATTAGGCCACTTAATTTTGGAGTGTTCACAACCCCCCTTTGTGACTTCTTGTCATTTCGATTGAGAAACCGTACCATAGTCAGGATTTAGTATATCCACCACTGTTGCTTTAGTCTCGTCTTCTAAGTTCGCCAGAAGTTCATCCCACAAGATTCGTTTGATCTTATCACAATGAGTTCTCTTGAGCATCCAAGAGGCAGTTGGGAAAGCATTAGAACAACTCTTCCTCAGGACACTGTACACTTTCGGTGTGAACAATTCCACCTTAGATGCTTCACTACTGCTGCTGTCGAAGTACCTTTTGAGTTCCGTCCTTCCGCGCTGGGGCACACCTTGAGCCCAATCCCACCGGATGATCCATCCCCACATGGCTTTTCGGGTCCCTTTTCGATCGTAACAAAAGGATTTTTAGTTTCCTGCAATCCGTCAGACTTAGGAGATGTGGTCAATAGTTCCTCAGCCAAGTGTTCAACAACAACTGTTGAGTCGTCTCCTGATTCCCCAACCCCACCGCTTCTATACACTTTCAAATTCAACTTGTTGAATATGTAGGATACAACTCCTTCAGATTTTTTGAGGTCTGCGAGATAGTCAAAATTTAGTACGAATACTGCATATCTCCAGCCACCATCAGCCTCATCCAATCTACCAATCTTCCTGTCAGTGGTTGAAAGATTGAGATTACAGTTTCTTAGTCTCCCAAGTATAGATTCAGAATTTGAGGGAATCCTAAGTATCCAAGTGTGTGCCTTGGTCGAGAAGGAAAATCTTTATTCTCGACTAAAACCAGTCTCGACTAAATCGTCCTGCGCCTGGCAGGACCTTGTCAATCTTTTTTACGGCGCAACGATACATTTCAATTGAGCATTGATCCCCGAAAGCAATTAGTATTAGTATCGGCCCGATACCAGCCTGCTCCGTTAGAAACTGGAAGAGGTCGAGGCATTTCCGCAAGCACATCGGTGTAAATATTGACTATCCGACTCCAATTATTCCTGGGTATACAGCCCCGTTCTTCTCCCTTGTCGACAACTACCATCACCAAGCTATCCTTAGCGACATTAAGAAAGGTTCTTAGACCCATATTGCTATTGATCGCCTTAGTTCTTTCGGGCATGGTATGCCCTCCAGGTGATCACAGCCTTTTGGCTGATTGCGGCACAATTCTAGATGTGTACCCTATGGAATAGCCTGTGCAGCGAACCTCCGAGCCCAATTAAAGAAGCCTCTCTCCTTATCGGTGAGAGTTTTAAGATCAATCGGTATTGGAATTAAGAATTCTTTCGATGACCACTTAAATAGTTGGCCTATCTCATGATGGTGGGCACACAAAATATAAATTTTCCCATCCTTGGTGCAGAACGAGTACATAAAATATGCTTATCGGGAAGAACTTAAAACAATTCTTTCTTGTTCTACATGCACAGCAAGCTTGAAATTAAAACGAACTTAAAAGAAATAATCATAAATGTTTCTTATCCATACTATAAATATAGGAAATTTTTTCATCAGACTTTGACAAAGTCGTCTTATAAAATTTAAGCCAACTACAAATATACAAGCAACAACTTTACAACGGCTCTTATCTTTTACCTGTTTGTAGAAGGCCATAGGAGAGGGAAAGAGGCGTTTTTTGTAACGCGTAACATATTCGTTTTGTTGCTAAAAAAAATTTCATTTCTTTATAGGTACTCAATAAACCTAGGCTAATACAAGCAGGGGTATTATAAAGACCTACCACAAACCTCTATTACGTATTGGTTTTAATTTATGGAAAACAAAAACAAAAATTAATTAAAAATGTTAATGATAGCTAACAAATGTTTTGCGTTTTTCTCACATCTTTCTGTTTTATTTTTAACTCAACTAGTCTTTTTGAAACAAAACACCGTTATAATTACAAGAAGATGAGACAAAAAAAGGGCAAAATTAAAAATAGAATTTACAATACTCACTCACCCTCTATTTGAAGCTGTAACGTGTCGTTCTATTTACGTTGTAGCTTAGCAATAAACGTATGTAAGTAGGTAGGTATGCAAAAACCCAAGATTTAAACGTTTGTATAGAAATGATTAAGGAAACAGTTACCACATAACCCAAACACTGAGGACACGTTGAATGGTTGGATAATAAGTTGTACCACCAAACCAAAAATAAAAACAAGTTTAAAGCAAATAGGTATGCACAAATATACACTTAAGAATTAACGCGCTTTTTTTCACTTTTTTTAATTTTTCTAAAAAAAGTTCTTAAAATCTTTCGTTTTTGTATTACGTTTTTTAATCACGATTTACTTTTTGCTACTTTTTCAAAGGAAACGGAAACATGCAATCGCTTCCCAGTTTTTTTTGTTTCATATGATGCCTCGGCTTGTACCGCCCGTCATGAATACGTTTTAAAGACTGTTTTGTTATACTCTGTGATATAGCGGGCGTTGGTAAGTGCTCAAAATAAAAACAGAACACCAGCACTGCCTTCTCCACAAAAATTTTACGCAAGCTTCAACGCTGACGTCGGCGTTCTTTACCCATACAACAACAATATCACCAACAAACGCAAATAATCATTGGCAGGCAACGTCAATGCTCCCTAATAAAACAACAACCGCTCTCTTTTTCTCTACTGCTAGCATCGGCGTCGCCATCGTCTCTTTGTCAATATAAAAACACACATCGACTGATAACGCAGAGTTGTGATTGAGTTGAAGACGACACAGCACAGCAACAACAACGTCAATAATGGGGTGATGGACTCCAAAGAAGATACAACAAAATTCCTACAAAAACGGGCATATGATGGATGATGATAGGTTTTCGTTTGTGTTTTTGCAATGTGCAATTGCGTTTCTTTTCTTTCTTTGCATAATTTAAATTTCTTTCGTTTTTTATGCGTTGGTCAGTTGTTCTTGTGAAATGGTGACAGTATTGCAGAGATGGGATGCTGCATTTTTTGATAAATGCCAACAGTGGTAAATCTTATATTAATCATGGGTGATCACAACATTTAACGCAATGGCTGGTACTATGTTCATTTTTCACCGGTAAAAACACAAGTCGTTCACGTTTAATTTTTTAAAACACTAAAAAACCCCAATGATAACATAATACTTTTATGAAAAATTTTTTATAATTAAAGGCTAGTACGTTTTCCACAGTTGAAAACACAAGTTTTTCACTGATACTTTTTTGAAACACTACAAAATCTCAATGAAAACATAATACTTTTATGAAGATTTTTTCATAACTAATGAGGGAATGTCCTACTGACTGAAATCAGCAAGTTTTTTTCCTTCAAAATCTATTAACTAAAAAAAAAGTAATCATGAAAATATTTAGCTAAATTCGATAATAGTACCACCCTTAAAGAGGTAGATAGCAAGTAAACGCATATTGTGTTCGGTTGGGCCGAAACTGGTGTTGCGTCGAATTGGGGTTCTGCTCAAAAAATGTCACTAATTAACCAATTAACGACGAATTGGTAGAAAAATTACCATGAAAAATTACCTATCACATAAGGTCATGTTTTGGGGGAAAATTGGCTTGTCAAAAGTCGGTTATTTTATATATCCATAAAACTCCAAAAAAAATTTTCAAAATTCTAAGGATTGAAATTTCTGGAAACCATTTTAATGTCTTGTTGCTTTTGATGGTTTTACATAGCAATAAAAACCAAAACAGAATGAGCGCGTTGAGCTTTGTTTTTGAGCGTTGCGTTAAAAAATGCAACTATGCAAACAAATATTAAAAAGCAACGTGCAAAAATTAAATTTTTTTAACTTTGATTCCTAAAAACACTACTTTATGTATGGCAACACAGTCGTCAAAGTAGAAAATTCGTCAATTTTTGCGTGTTGCGACTCATTCGGTTTTGGCCTTAAATGTATGGCCATAAGCCAACTACTTTTGACAGCAGATGCGATTTTAGATCAAAGTCATTAAAATCCACTTTTCTTCTCTAAATGGTCATAAAATATAAAGAATTTTTTTTTTGTTGTTAACACAGTGGTTTGGAAATAATTTTTAATTTTTTTTTGTTATACGAATTAAGAAAAAAAAAACAAATAATGCTCTAAATAATGAATAGGTATATGCAATTTCCGGTTTTGAGGATAATAACTTAAACAATAAGGCAATAGCAACCAAGATAAACTCCAAGATCGTGTGTAATCGCACCGTCGATTACACACGATCTTGGAGTTTAAGAACATCTATAAGTATGGCACAATCTGCAGCATCAGAAGTGGAATTTTCTACAGTCATCCCATCTCTGACATGGGGGCTGGTCTCGTTATTGACTTTTATTGTGACTGTATGCGAATGTCTGTAATGCGTACGTGCCTTTGCAGCCGAATTAACGACGCCGAAACGGTTGTACTTATTTCGTTTTATTGTTTTTAATAAAATCAAATTGTTGGACACTCATGGCACTATTATTACCATAAACAAATTAAATAAATCGTCAATTCAATAAAGCGTCAGGCATGTGTATAAACTATTCCTTCTTCTTTAAACAGATTGCTCAAAAATTCTCTTACTAATTTCTCTCTTGCTTTTATGTGAGACTTTTGCAGCATCCTTGACATACCTTGTTGCTATTATACGATTTTTTGGGTTTTGTCCTTCTTCAAGGACAATCCACCCTCAGTACATAATGAGAAAACCAATATAGTCACAGTTATGAAGTTTGAGACGTGTCTTGCAAAACGTAAACCAAGCACGCACAACCACAACAGCTTCAATGTCATTCACAAAAACCTACCCGACGACCATGCTGAAAGAAAAGAACAGTGCTTAACAGTGGGGAAATGGCAATGGTGAAATTCATTTCATATGTTTGTGTAATTCGTTATGAATTCAAGTAAAAGCAAAATATTCTTCCTTTGGTTGGCGATATAAATTTCATAAGTTTGCCTAAAAGTATGCAGAGGTTTTTAGTTGCATACAGTACAAATTAGATACAAATGTTGTTTATACAATACAATAATGTTTCAATAGATATTTTGCGTTACAGTACTTAAATACAATTTCTAATAAAAAAAAAATGGTATACATATATATAAATATTGTAAAAAGTAAAATTAATTAAAAATAAAAATTTAATAAAATAAAAATTTATATTCAAATCAAAATAAATTAAAATAAAATAAAATTCCTATAAATAAATTTTGTTCCCGATATCATTGCCTCTCTAGAGTTACGCTCTTGAACACAAGTCACACCCATGTTTGTTGTTTTTTGTCAAGTCGCATCATGTCCATGATTTCATTAACACACATTCATATCACACGAACGAAAAATTTCGTTGCGTTTTTGTATTGAGGAACATTTTCGTTAAATTATTCAATTATTTTGTTTTTATTCATGCAATTGGTCCAATTTATGAACACTTTCCTTAGTTTCATGACAAAGTCTGAGACTTTGTTTGATGGAATTCGATGCATTTCAAATGGCAACAAAATGCTGAGAGTTCAATGGCCATATTGTGGGGAAATTGTGCTGGTTATGTTTTTCTACTCTTCAGCATGAAAATGATTTAAACTTCAGTTACATTTTGGGCAAAGGTCACACACACATCATGTTAGGAGGTGACATTTAAGGTTATTTTAACTTGTTATGCTGGTATAAGTGTGCAAGTAGTTATAACCTTGTATGACCTCGGCATCATCATATTGAGGATGCTAACATTTGGAAATACCGTCGAAATCGCATAACTCCAATACACTTTAGTGAAAAAAAACCTCTTAAGTGAAACTTGATGGGAACAACAATCGATTTTTAGTACTATTCAATGCAATAGAAATCAGTTCAGTGAAATATCTTTAAACTGAAAATACCCCTTAACAGAAATTGTTTATATACCCCAAATTTGGTTTTATGTGAAACTTAAGTCGCTTAAGTGAGAGAGACATTTCTATTAAAAACTATCTGGGATTAAAAAAATTTACATCAGCAATAATGTTTGCAGAACATATCATATCTTATCTCTGACTTTCAAGAATGCCGCTGAACATATCACTTTTTAAACTCGAGCTTTTTCATACATAATTAGTACGGTAACGAGAAAATTCGCTTTCGTTTATCTCTTAACTGAAAACGAAATTCACTTATCCGAGCCACGCTTAACTGAATAACGGATTAGTGAAACAAAATAAACGAATTTTCAACGTTTCACTTATCTGGGTTCTACTGTAGCCGTAAAGCAAACTCTCACCCATGGCGAAACAATTACAACAAGCACAAATCATATGGTGCAATCCGCCATTTTGCCATCAAGCTGATCGACGGTTTGCCAACAAACACAAAGAGATTTGTGTGCGTGTGTGCGTACATGAGCAGAGAATATGCGAGAAAGAGAATAAAAACAAAAATCTAACATCTCAATACCGTCAAACCTGGCCGGCTGTTAACAGCTGTTCGCGTGAGACCACCTTGTTAAATACGCCTTGACTTTCACCAAAGCATAAATACTTTGTTATTTGCATTTCATAATATTGGTAATTGTTTTCAAAAGGCTGAATTTGAAATTCTTAAGAGATTTTCACCAAATTTGTAAGCTGAGATCTGTCGTGTAGTCCCTGGTTACAGGCGGCAAACGTTTAAGTTAATCCAAGACCAAATCGTAGTTGAACCAAATCAACTATGCTTCCGGATGATGTGAAAGTAAAAATTCGTATAATGCTATGGGCGGCATATTCGCTGTCGCAATAGAAAGAAAGAAAAAGCAAAATTAGGAGGAATTAAAAGAAGACAAATTGTGGAAAAACTCGGCACACGGAGGTCATCAATAGTGGTAATGGACGGAAGAACAATCGAAAATATAGTCCACACACACTCTTGCCCCGACACGACCATAGAGAAGATGAAGTCAGTGAGCTGACAACATAAACCCTTTCATGATAGAGGACCTAAAGAACGCGGAACGCAGGCAGCTAGTTGAGGCAGGCAGATAGTTGAGAATAGACCGAAATTTTTCTTGAAAATGTTCAACCTGTGCGGTTGAAGCGACTCATTAAGCAACGGCTCCAGGACGCCACCATTGGGGAGGTGGACTCTAAATGATCGGGGCCCTCAGAGATGTCATGGAGATAGTAGAAGCGGCTAGACAAGTGAACCACTACTCCAGGCCGATTGTCCTCTTGGCCACACTCGATGTGAAGAACGCATTCAATAGCTTGGAGTTGTCCGGGTCTGAATATGCTTTAAGAACTTAATTTTTTGGGTAAGTACTTCCCCTAAGAACCTATATTCTGCTACCACTCCTAGTCGATCTGCATGAAAGAACCATTTTTCCTGTTGGGATAATCCTTCCCCGTTTCAGAATACCGTGCTTTTAGACTTTCGTATTGTCCATTAAGTTATCTCTCTTTTATAGCGCTTTTAGCTTGGGTTTTCCGGCATTAAAGTCTTCCATAACAAGTTTAATATCTCCTTTTTGAAGAGAGTGTGTCACTGAGTCGTGTTGGGAATGGGATTGATACTTAGTTTCGTCGTCATCGGGCTCGGTTGGCATGTAGCATTGTACAGTGGATATTTTGCGGAATTTTGAATTTAATCTTGCCGTCATGATTGGTTCAGATATAACATTGTATGATAGAAGAGCTCGCTTTGCTTTCGGCGAGAGTAAAAGTCCAACCGCATTTATTCGGTGAATTTCATTGTCTGAAAAAATTAAGTGATAGCTACCTTGAATATCCACAGTTTCGGATTTCGTCGATCGTACTTCACTTAAATCGAGGATGTCTAGGTTGTAGTTTGACATCTCGTTTTGGACTTGGTAATGTCTCGATGCCTCTGAGAGAGTTCTGACGTCCCATGTTACAATCATAAACCGTGTTCCCAATCCATAAGTCATTATCGGGGGGTTGTCAGTTCCATTATTTCTTGTTAATGTTTCTGTAATCGTGATTTTTTTAAATGGATAGCGGATAGGGCCATCGCATCGGCCGTCATCGTTGGCATATCTGATGAGCTTTCCCCAATCTACCACCTGAGAAAACGTCCGATGGGAGAAGTAGCATGGAACTCTGTACGGAAGAAATTTCACATGTAGACATTTTTAGCAGAATGCATGGTGGTGAGTTTCTAGGATTCGACCCGGCCGAACTTAGCACGTTTGTAACACATCGCAATATTGATCCGAGACCCAGCAAAGAATATACATACAGCGGTCAAAAAAAGTATTCATCATTAGCAAAATTGATAATAAATTCACTTATTTTGGGTAATTGAAGAAAATTTAAAGTAAACAAATAATGCAGTTTTATGCAATAGTTTATTTTTCGTAATATGTTTTAAAATAAATTCAAAAAATAAATTTAATTAGCGCAAAAAATGCAATTTTATATAATAACACCAAAAACAGAACAAAAAAAGTATTCATCATTGATGTGCTATCATCAAAGTCAAATTCAAATATTATTTGGGAATCCCCCTTTTCTGTTTTATTTAGTAAAGGAGGCTTTGCCCTTGACAGCAAATATTTAATTTCATTGAAAATATAGTTTTTGTCAAAATGGGTCGTAAGCAAAACGAGGTTTCTGATGAGGTAAAAGTTTTGATAATAAAACACCACAGGAATGGTTTAACTCAAAAAACTATCAGTGAAATATTAAATAGACCACGATCTACTATACAATCCATCATCAGAAAGTGGACAGAAACGAAAACTGTTGACAATAAACCAAGATCTGGTCGACCAAAAGCACTTTCAGTTGGAGATGTGCGTTGGCTAGTGCGGCAAGTTCAGAAAACTCCGAAGACAAATGCGACCATTCTTCGTAAAAACACTATGGAATATTTAGGGAAGGAAGTTACTACACAAACAATTCGAAATACACTCAAAAGGCATAGTTACAGAGGAAGAACTGTACGTAAGAAGCCCTTTATAAATAAAATAAACCGAGTGAAAAGGCTAAACTTCGCAAAAATGTATGTAAAACAGCCCGAATCATTTTGGAAAACAGTCATTTTTGCAGACGAGAGCAAGTTTAATCTTTTTGGGTGCGATGGAAAGGTCATAGTGTACAGAAAACCAAATACAGAGCTTGAAGAACGAAACACAGTTGCTACTGTAAAACATGGTGGAGGTGGTTTAATGGTTTGGGGGTTTATGGCGGCTTCAGGAGCGGGAAATCTTGAAATTATTAATGGAGTAATGGATCATAAGTATTACATTGACATTTTAAAGAGGAATTTAAAAGATAGTGCTGTAAAACTTGGGCTTGGTAATAACTTTCAATATTATCAAGATAATGACCCCAAACATTCTGCTTTAAATACCAAGATGTGGGTGCTGTATAACTGCCCCAAAGTCATTAAAACTCCTCCTCAAAGTCCCGACTTGAACCCAATTGAACATCTTTGGGAACATCTCGAACGCAAATTGAGAACGCGCAATTTTTCGAACAAGAGTCAAATGCAAAAGGTGATAATGGAGGAATGGACTAATATAGACCAAAATATAACCGCTAAATTAGTCCAATCGATGTCAAACCGTTTAAAAGAAGTTATAAGACGCGGTGGTCGAATAACAAAGTATTAATTTTTTTAAATTATGTTATTTATTTTTTTGTTTTTTTGCAATGATGAATACTTTTTTTGTTTAATTTTTTGTGTTCAGCTGTAAAATGGCCCTTTTTGTTCCAATAAATACTATTTTTTTCTTTAAAAACAATGAAATTGTGTACATATATATCACACAAGCACTACTGCATCATTAGTTTAATATGTTTTTATTCCAATTGTCTTTTGTAGACTTATTAAAAAAAAAACATTGAATGATGAATACTTTTTTTGACCGCTGTACATTCTTCATCGTCTTGACATTCTTAGTCTATTTAGCCATGTCCGTCCGTCTGTAACGTAAAAAAAACGCATGGTGCAAAATTTCAGCCAAGTCGTATAAGAATTACTATATCAGGTTATGAACCGATCTGGACCATACTTGACAGAGTTTTTGGAAGTTTAAATAAAACACTTGGTTCAAAATTTCAGCCAAATCGAATAAGAATTGCGCTCTCAAGAGGCTCAAGAAGTCAAGATCCGATAACTGCTTATATGGGAGCTATATCAGGTTATTAACCGATTTAGACCATACTTGACAGAGTTTTTGGAAGTCAAAATAAAACACTTGGTGCAAAATGTCATCCAAATCGGATAAGAATTCCGCTCTCAAAAGGCTCAAGAAGTCAAGATCCGATATCGGCTTACATAGCAGCTATACCCATATGAACTGATTACGGATCTTGACTTCATGAGACTCTAGAGGGCGCAACTATTATCCGATTTGGCTGAAATTTTGCACCGAGTGCCTTATTTTGACTTCCAACTACTCTGTCAAGTGTGGTCCAAATCGGTATGAAGTGTCCTATTTTGACTTTCAACAACTCCGATAGAGGGCCCACATCTTATCCGATTTGGCTGAAATTTTGCACAATTCCACTTTGGTCTCCAACAGCCAAACCAAGTATGGTCCCAATCGATTCATAATTTGGTATAGCTGAAATAGCTTAGCAATTATTATCCATTATATTTTGTTTGTCTATAAAGAGATATCGGCCAAAGAACTTGCCAAATGTGATCCAAGATGGAGGGTATATAAAATTCGGGCCGGCCGAACTTAGCACGTCTTTACTTACTTTCCTTTTTATGCAACTGCTTTATTGTTTTTTTCCAATAATTTAAGAAAAAATTTTTACAAAAAAACATTTATTTTTATCCTATTTTTTTTTATATTCATATTAGCAAGAATAATATTTTATATTATTTATCCAAATGGGTAGTCAATAAATACTCTATTTATATTGAGAAATTTAAATTTGAAAGATTCCTTAAAAAATGGTCTCACTAAATGATTGTTTCTTTAAAAGTGTTTGAGTTCTGGGGTTTGGTTGTTTTATAAAACATTATGAGTAATTCTTGTTGCGAGTTTTGTGTTTAGTAAAATTTTTTACATTTTATTAAGTAATCTCTTCCGTTTTGGCCTCTGTCTCTTGTTGGACTAAGCCACAAAATCTCCATTTTAAACTCAACGAATTCGCATCCAAAGATTCCTTTTCTAAAGTATCGGTTTTGAAAAGTCCGTCATATTTGAAGAGTATGTTGTTCAAATAACTTTCCTGCAGCTCATTGTGATTGGTGACCTGTTTGATGTACAAACATATGGCTTGAGTGGAAGTGCCCAAAGGTTGTATAAGCAAGAAAGCAGTGGTTAAAGCAATAATTTTGGCATCATCCAAGGGTATAGATGAAGACTGGGGAACAAAAGAAATATGACAATTATTTATATAAATCCAGTAGTAATACAGAAGCCACCAGGGATTCTATGTTTTTACCTTGGATTCTGTGACTTGAGTTGGTTCTTCTGGCTGCTTTCCTTGGCTTACAATTTCCTTCGCAGTTATTATTGGCTCCTCACAAAATTTTGTTTTAGGTTCTTCCATATCTTTTGAGTCTTCCAGTATTTTAACATCATCTTCTTCATCCTCGTCACCTTCATTCTTGTCCACATCGATATCGATAACTTCAGAGTTATCTTGACGCTTTATTTCTCCCATCGATTCCGGAGCATGCATTTCTCGATCCCTTAACTTCTCATTGGTTTCTCGTATCTTTGTCTTTAATAGCAGCTGCTTGACGCCCGCCTCTTTGAGGCGTTTTTCCAACATATCAATATGCTTGGCATCTTTCTGCTCGCGCAGTTTGGTTTGTAAAAGCTGCGTCTGCATATTGCGTATGGTCTCCTGCAGAACTTTCATTTGCTTTTCACGAAAATCACTGTTACACTTGAGATCTGTACGTTCGAGGCTCATTTCATTGCGCATGGCTTCCAGTTGACAGCGTAACGAATCATTTTCTTCCTGAAAAATCCAAATAAAAAAGAAAACTACAAAGTTGCAGGTTAGGTTGAAAGGGGAATGTGGTTTGTAATCTGTCCTATGGACCGGCAAACGAATTATTGTGAGGTCCAAATACTGAAAAGTGACTCAGAGACTTAGGCTTTTATACAGATGGTTCCAAACTAGTAGACTAGGTAGCTTTGGGACTGGTCATATCGATGAGTTTACCCGACCGCTGTGGAATGCCTAAGATCATCAATCTTCATAACGACGATTGGCATAAATATCTCCTTAGACAGCCTGGCTGCCATTAAATCCCTGAGGGGACATATTTCTGAATTCAAAAACCGCCCTCGACTGTCGTTGATCTCTCAACGAGATGGCGAAGCAGATCAAAATTCATTTATTCTGGGTGCCGGACCACAGAGATATCCCAGGGAATTGTATAACAGGCGGGCTCACGAGACTAACTCAGTATTAAAGCAAGAGTAGGTGCCGCCTGGCCTCTCACTGAGACTCTTCACTCGATACCGCTGATTGACCGCGACTGCAATTGCAGCTACTCCGTATGGAGCATTCAACTATCCGCATCCTGTGGACACGGCCAGTAGATCGCATCTAAGCTTCTCGTAACAATGAACACCACACAGATCGGAGCTCAAAGTCCCAGCCTGTGTTGTACTCATAGTTATCCCGTGCCGGGTGCACTATCTCGTGCAGGGTGATCTCCACCAGAAAACGGATGCGATGCCCTACAAACGCGCGTCGTATTTGGTAAACACCAATATTTGCGGTGAGAAAATACCAAATGGTAAAACGAATTTCAACCACCAGCACTAACTGCGAGCGTTTGCTATTGGTGTTAGTGGGCATGAGTGTTAGTCTCTAGAAAATAAAGGAGTAAAACAATCACCATAAGTATACTTATCTCTCACCAGCAGGGCTGCCAGATTAATTTGGAGGTGATTTTCCTCCACTTTTCAAGAAAAAATCAGCATTTATTTGACACTTCAATTGAAAAAATCGGAACATTTGCTTTAACAATAAAACGCGTAGTTTTAATAAAACAAATAATAACAAGTAAAAGCGTGCTAAGTTCGGCCGGGCCGAATCTTATATACCCTCCACCATGGATCGCATTTGTCGAGTTCTTTTCCCGGCATCTCTTCTTAGGCAAAAAAGGATATAAGAAAAGATTTGCTCTGCTATTAGAGCGATATCAAGATATGGTCCGGTTTGGACCACAATTAAATTATATGTTGGAGACCTGTGTAAAATGTCAGCCAATTCGAATAAGAATTGCGCCCTTTGTGAGCTCAAGAAGTAAAATAGAGAGATCGATTTATATGGGAGCTGTATCGGGCTATATACCGATTCAGACCATAATAAACACGTATGTTAATGGTCATGAGAGAATCCGTCGTACAAAATTTCAGGCAAATCGGATAATAATTGCGACCTCTAGAGGCTCAAGAAGTCAAGATCCCAGATCGGTTTATATGGTAGCTATATCAGGTTATGAACCGATTTGAACCATATTTGGCACAGTTGTTGGATATCATAACAAAATACTATGTGCCAAAATTCATTCAAATCGCATAAGAATTGCGCCCTCTAGAGGCTGAAGAAGTCAAGATCCCAGATCGGTTTATATGGCAGCTATATCAGGTTATGGACCGATTTGAACCATACTTGGCACAGTTGTTGGATATAATAAGAAAACACGTCGTGCACATTTTCAGCCAAATCGGATAAGAATTGCGCCCTCTAGAGGCTCAAGAAGTCAAGACCCAAGATCGGTTTATATGGCAGCTATATCAGGTTATGGACCGATTTCAACCATACTTGGCACAGTTGTTGGATATCATAAGAAAACACGTCGTGCAAAATTGCATCCCAATCGGATAAGAATTGCGCACGCTAGAGGCTCAAGAAGTCAAGACCCAAGAATGAACTCAAGAAGTCTAAACCATACTTGGCACAGTTGTTGGATATCATAAGAAAACACGTCATGCAAAATTTCATTCCAATCGGATAAGAATTGCGCACTCTAGAGGCTCAAGAAGTCAAGACCCTAGATCGGTTTATATGGCAGCTATATCAAAACATGGACCGATATGGCCCATTTACAATACCAACCGACCTACACTAATAAGAAGTATTTGTGCAAAATTTCAAGCGGCTAGCTTTACTCCTTCGGAAGTTAGCGTGCTTTCGACAGACAGACGGACGGACATCGCTAGATCGACATAAAATGTCGCGACGATCAAAAATATATATACTTTATGGGGTCTCAGACGAATATTTCGAGTAGTTACAAACAGAATGACGAAATTAGTATACCCCCAATTTAAGGTGGAGGGTATAAAAAAGGTCTTTGGCTGAAGTTGGGTATGAACCCACCATAATGAAAAATACACCTTATTTATATATTTACGGATATAGAGGGGTTCAATAAAGCCTAATCCCCAATTTTTTTTTTTTTTTTGCAAAATCACATAAAAATGCGTCATTCATGTGATCAAGAAGGATTTAGGTCTTAACGTTGGATATATCGAGATATCGTCCGATTTACACCGGATTTGGTGTGGATGTCACCGGTCTAATACCACTCTATGTACCGAATTTATTATATTTACGTCTCGAATGAACTCAAGAAGTCTAAACGATCGATTTTCATGGCAGCTACATACATATGTCCAAATTACTTCAGATTTGGAGTATATAGGGAGTAAATATATAAAGGTCAAAATAGGCTTTAAAAGAGAAACAAATTTCATCACGAGTCCTGTATTTATGCCATTATATAAAAATTGTCCCTTATAACTCTCTTTACCCAATTTTAGACGAATGGGCTAAAAAAATACGCCTTTTATGAACTGAAGAAGTTAAATCTTGCAGCCCTGATCACCAGCATTATCATAGATAAAGAATTTAAACTTTACACATCGACCGGTTGATGGCGCTTCCCGAGGCTCAAGAAGTCAAATCGGGAGATCGGTTTATATGGGAGCTAAAGGGTGATTTTTTTGAGGTTAGGATTTTCATGCATTAGTATTTGACAGATCACGTGGGATTTCAGACATGGTGTCAAAGAGAAAGATGCTCAGTATGCTTTGACATTTCATCATGAATAGACTTACTAACGAGCAACGCTTGCAAATCTTTGAATTTTATTACCAAAATCAGTGTTCGGTTCGAAATGTGTTGATTCACCGTAACGTTGCGTCCAACAGCATCTTTGAAAAAATACGGTCCAATGATTCCACCAGCGTACAAACCACACCAAACAGTGCATTTTTCGGGATGCATGGGCAGTTCTTGAACGGCTTCTGGTTGCTCTTCACTCCAAATGCGACAATTTTGCTTATTTACGTAGCCATTCAACCAGAAATGAGCCTCATCGCTGAACAAAATTTGTCAAAATTTGAACACATTTCGAACCGAACACTGATTTTGGTAATAAAATTCAATGATTTGCAAGCGTTGCTCGTTAGTAAGTCTATTCATGATGAAATGTCAAAGCATACTGAGCATCTTTCTCTTTGACACCATGTCTGAAATCCCACGTGATCTGTTAAATACTAATGCATGAAAATCCTAACCTCAAAAAAATCACCCTTTATATCTAATTTTGAACCTATATGGCCCTTTTGCAATCCCTAACGACCTTAATCAATATTAAGTATCTGTGCAAGCGGCTCAAGCGCGTTCGAACGCGAATTTCGACAGACGGACGGATGGACGAACATGGCCAGATCGATTCAGAACTTCGAGACGATCAAGATGCTTTATGGGTCTTAGACGAATATTTCGAGGAGTTATAAACGGAATGACTAGATATACCCTTATCCTACGGTGGTGGGTATTAAAAGTGAAGAAATCAGAAAGTGAAAAATTGCCAGCCGGGGGACTCGAACCTGGGTTTGCGAAACTATCAGTGGCATGTAAGTATCTGCGGTCGTGCATATTCTATTCTTTACGCAAGAATCACGGTATTTTTTTTAAACCGACCCCTGAGGGCCAAATACATAAATAACTACATTTCTTAGAATTTTATCGTAAAATGTAACTGCAGAGACAAAATTGGATTGAAAGGTTGACCAGCCAATTGCTTTGTATGTGGTCAACAAGGTTTCTTTGTCAACGCCCCAAGTGCTGCCGTATGTGTGTTGTGTGCTTAGACAATCCAAAATATATTTCCTCCGAGTAGTATTCTGAATCGTGTCCAGTTGGTTTTCTTCTTATATCGGGTGCTTATCGGATTCGGTGCAACCGTAGCGCAGAGGTTAGTATGCCCGCTTATGACGCTGAATGCCCATTAATAAAGGTGTCACTAGGCTTGATACCTTTGCATATAGAGTTTTGATATGCGACTGACTTTACTTACCTTTAGATTATCACTGTCATAACGTCGCCGCTTGGCTGTAGACGTTGGCTGATAATCACGATCCTCATCGGACATTTCCATTTCATCATCATCGATTTGTATTGAGCGCAATTCCTAAAAATTCGCCACATCATTTTTTTCGAGAAGAAATAAAATATAAACTTGTTTAATAATCATCATTGGAACATTGCAATAAGGGTAAAGAAACGTAACGATTCTTACAAATGAAAAGAAAAACGTTAAAAATAATTTATGTATATTGCAATTTCTTAAGGAAAAACCTTTTCAAATTTACTGCATTTATATGGTTGTATGTATACCTTTACTGCCTTTTCAGTTAAGGATGTAGCCGTTACTTACCTTTTGGGATGCTTATTTGTTAAAGGAGTAACAAATTTGATTTAATTTTTTTTGCATTTTTTTGATGGCCAAAAATGATGCCTTAACAATTTTGTTACAGAAAAAAATTTTTGTTTTCAGAAAAAAAAAAATATTTAATATTAAAAAAAAAGGTTTTTGTTTTTACCAACCGAGGGAACAAAAGTTTTGTTGGATCTTTTCTTCAAATCGATTTAGTTAAAGCAATTCGTTAATGTAAGGGAATTTTTCGTGGTTCAAACATTTAAAAATGTAAATGAAAATGTATTATGGTATCATTGTTTATACCCATCACCGTAGGAAAGGGGGTATATTCATTTAGTCATTCCGTTTGCAACACATCGAAATATCGACTTCCGACCCTACAAAGTATATATATCGTAAAATTCCAAGGCGATTTAACGATGTCCGTGTGTCTGTCCATCCGTCTGTTGTAATCACGCTACAGCCTACGTCGTCTTTTTGCTGCATGCAGTTTAAGAACGGGCCAAATCGTACCTTATTTGGATATAGCTGCCATATAGATCGATCTGCCGAATAAGGGTCTGAAGCCCATAAAAACTGCATTTATTATCCGATTTTGCTGAAATTTAAAACATTAAGTTGTTTTACGCCTCCCAAATCCGACCCAAATATGGTTCAGTTTGGACTATATTTAGATATAGCTGCCAGGTAGACAGCTCTGCCGATTCAGGGTGTGAAGCCCATAAAAACTGCATTTATTATCCGATTTCGCTGAAATTTAAAACATTATAAAATATTTATATTTGTATAATAAAAAGGAGGTCCCTTATCATTGAGCTTAAAATTGAATCGGACCCCAGTTCTTTAACTGAATGTTCATGGGCAAGTTTGCAGTTTTTTGCTAGGTAGACAGATCTGCCGATTAAGGGTGTGTAGCCCATAAAAGCTTTACTTATTACCCGATTTCGCTGAAATTTGAAACATTGATTGTTTTAAGCCTCCCGACAACCGACCCAAATTTGGTTCAGATCGTGCAATATTTATATATAGCTGCCATATAGACCGATGTGCCGATTAAGAGTCTGAAGCCCATAAAAATTGCATTTATTATCTGATTTGGCTGAAATTTGCAGCAGTGAGTTGTTTTAAGCCTCCCGTCATCCGACTCAAATATGATTCAGATCGGATTATTTTTACATATAGCTGCCAGGTAGACCAATGTGCCGATTAAGGGTCTGAAGCTCAAAAACGCTTTATTTCCCGATTTCGCTGAAATTTGAATCAGTGAATTGTTTTAAGCCTTCCGACACCCGAACCAAATATAGTTCAGATCGGGCTATATTTAGATATAGCTGCCATATAGACCGATGTGCCGATTAATGGTATAGAGACCAAAAAAGCTTTATTTATTTTCCGATTTCGCTAAAATATGAAAAAGTGAGTTATTTTAAGCCTTAGGACCCAAAAAAAAATCTGCCGATTAAGGGTTTGTAGCCGACAAAAAAGGAGAAAAAGTGAGAAGTTTGCCCCAGTTTCTTAATGGAATGTTCATGGGCAAATTTGTATTTTGCTTGCGTTTGCAGCCTTTATTTATTACCCGATTTAGGTGAAATTTGAAATAGTGAGTTGTTTTAAGTCTCCCGACATCCGATCTAAATATGATCTGATCGGACAATAGTTAGATATAGCTGCCATATAGAGCCATCTGCCGACATAGTGCATAAATCCCGTAAAAGACGCATTTATTATCTGATTTCGCTGGAATTTCACACAGTGACTTGTATGAAGCCTCCCGAAATCCGACCAGACAATGATCTAAAACAGACTTTATTTAGATATAGCTGCCATATAGACCGATCTACCAATCAAATAAAAAACGCTGAAACTGTGACTGGTATACAAGTTTTCGGGACCTGAATCAAATATGATCCAAAGCAGCCCTTATTTAGATATTGCTAAGGATATAGTGTGTAGTTATTATAAAATAGAATGATTTATATATCTATGGTGGTGGGTATCCAAAGTTCGTCACGGCCGAACTTAAGACGTTTTTACTGGTTTATTATTAATTTACTTTGCAGTAGCTTGAAAATATGAAAATGGAGTGTTTATGAGAAATTAAGTTGATATAGAGCGGCAGAAAATAGGTGAAAAGGTGAATCGATTCATGGATAAAGCAGCATGTGACAGACATTATAAAAATAATGAAAATATGAAACAGATGTCAAATATTTAAATTGATTACATGATGAAGGCTTATCATATAAAAAATATTGAAGATGATTTTCAATGATGACGCATTTTTAATAATTTCCAATTAACAGAGGCTAGTTTTTTCCAAAGGATCAGTGGTTTAAATTTTGAAAGGATTAATTCGATGCTTTATGACAGTTTCACAAGCAAAGCTTAAATGGAAGGCAACATTTCAATTCTACTTTTGGCATTTATGTCTGTTGCATGTTGGCAATGCACTGATCTTAAAAGGTTTTCACCATGTCATCAACACTTGAATCGATTTTGAGATATTCACCTAAGAGCAGGGATGGAAAATGCAAAAATTTAAATAGTACAAAAAAGGCACTTTTTCGACCCAAGGAGTGCTTTTCGTTTCTCATAAAAATTTCAAAAATATTCGAGTGTACATATCGAAAAGTTCTCCCTGGAAAAATACTGCCTTACCGATTACTGATTAAATTGTACCACAGCCCCTTATATATAACCCTAACCGAAGACGAAAGGTCCCCATCTTTTGCGAAATATACATCAGCTATGGGTGAACAGATTTTCGATATTCCTATATTCAAATTTTGAGTCAAGTGCCTAGAGGAACCCCCCAACCCAAAACCCTACAAACCGCAATATAGACCAATAGGTACAATATGGGACCGAAATGAAAAGAATTCAGCGAAACGCGATTCTCATGTAGAAATTGGGTGTCAAATTTCGGGAGGGCTCCCCTCTACCCAAGCCTTCTAGAAGATCAATAAGACATATAAGGCGACTTGTGCATAAGGATTTTTTTTTATCTAAATAAGAATTGCTATTGCCCCATTAAAATCGCAAACGACCTGCATAGGACAGGTAAACAAATTCGGGCGAACAAGCGAATATCGCTTTTTTAGCGTGATGCGTTTTCTAAATTAAGAACTACTTGTCAGTAAAACATAAATGCTCGAAAACATCCGGTACTAAATCGGTTGCCAGGGTACTACGGTACTCTTCGGGTGGAAAATGTACTGAAAAAAGTACTGACTCTTTCCATCACTGCCTAAGAGGTATGTTTTGTTAAAGAAGTATTAGTAATTACCCCCCTCATTATCGTTAATTGTGTCTTTTACAAAACTTCATTTGGACCTTGTTAAATAAAGAAACATTTGTTCCCATGAAAAGATTTCCTTTCGAGTTACGATAAACATCTGACTAGACGAAGAACCAATTGAAATACATTTCAATAAACCCATGAACAATTGTTATTGAAAACAGAAAACAAACTAAAACTAAAGGACATAGTAGTCACATTTAAGTAAATTCAATGTTTTTTCTACACACAAATGTTATAATTAAACCAGTAAGGAAAGCCAAAAGTCGGGCGGTGCCGGCTGTATAATACCCTACACCTATGCTATAAGTACAAAGTGGGAGCTATATATAATTCTGAACCAATTTTGATGGACCTCGGCGGATGTTTACAGATGGGTTTTTAAACAATCCATATCAAATTTCGAGCACAGCAAAAATGTTCGAACTGTAATAACTATGGTTGACAAATGACAACATAATTGAAATTTTGGCACAATCTGACGATATATATGGGAGGTATATCGAAATATGAACTAAATTGTGCAAAACTTCATAAATATTGTGGAAGTCATCGAGGAAAGCCTTGTGCAAACTGTTGGTAGGTTTGATCAATAAATGCGCTTGCATATATATATATATATATATATATATATATATATATATATATATATATATATATATATATATATATATATATATATATATATATATATATATATATATATTTATTTATTACTCGATTTCTTGAAATTTGAAATAGTGAGTTCGTTTAAGCCTCCCGACATTCGACCCAAATATGGGTCAGATCAGACTATATTGATGTAGCTATCATATAGACCGATCTGCCGATAAAGGGTCTGAAGCCCATTAAAAACAGATTTATTGTCTGAAAATTTTACATGTATATGAGTTCTCGCAACATGAATAAAATATGATCGAGACCAGACCCTATTAATTATTAGGATATAGTACGGGAAATATTATAAAATAGTATGGTTATTATATCCTTGTTCAATTTGATCCAGGTCGATTTAGAATTTTGGCCCTACAAAAAGTGAATATATTATCCGATGTCGTTGAAATTTGACGCAGTGTCCTATATGGTTCCGATCGGTTTATATTTGAATTTAGAAGCCAAAAAGACCAATATTTTGTTCTACAAAATTGAACAGTGACTTATATCTATTAGACCACTCAATGTTCGTGCCGAAATTGCGTGCATAAGTTATCCAATTTTCACCGGATTGTGACGAAAGAAGGTTTACAAATATTACCGAGGTGGTGGGTATCCAAAGTTCGGCCAGGCCGAACTTAATGAAGTTTTACTTGTTGCTTTTGGTAAATTGCTGTTGTTAAAACATTATGACTGCTGTTGTTTTTGTTGCTGCCAATATCCGGTTACATAAAGTGTCAAATGTGGTATCTGTGAAGTCTCGATTGCCAAATCACAAGGCAATGTCCAATGTAGAGTCTGCTCCAATTGGATACACGGTTCCAGTGTCAAATAACAAGGAAAGAGACTTGCAAATGTTGAAGACAGTGAAATCTTGTTTGTTTATATGCCTTACGTGCAAACCTAACCTAGAAAAAAAAATAATACAAGCAGTGGTGTTATTAATGAGATTCCAGCCTCAATAAGAAATTGGATGACTTTATTAGAATAACCAGGCTGAACAGAAATCAATAAAGTCCCGTCGTATCCTGTGGAAAATGCGTTTTCATCAAAAGCCTCAACATGTCTCTGCCCTACTAACGTTTCAGTTTGGACATGGATTTTTGAGAGAAACTTTTTGATCTGGCCGGCGTCATTAACGCTAACGACCTGTTCCCAGAAAAGCTTCCAGGAACTCCTTTAACAAAATTTTGTGGTACGTATGTACTTTACTTTATTTGGCTATGACAGAATATTTGTTCCACTAGCCGAACTTAGAATACCGTTTCAAGAGCCTCGATCTTCTGCGCTCATTCTAAAATCTCTGACACCAAGTTTCGAGGTGTCTCCCACAACTTGATCTTTCCATCGGGCTTTTGGTCTTCCCGGTTTGCGTGTACCACCGTGTTTGCCTTCAAAAGACTTCTTTGCTGGAGCTTCTTCATCCATTCTGACAACATGACCTAGCCAACGCAGCCGTTGTATTTTGATGCGTTTTATGCTATCGTCGTTATACAGCTTGTAGTTCATACGTCGCCTATATTCTCCGTTAACGCAAACTGGTCCATATATTTTACGAAGAATCTTTCTCTCAAATACTCCAAGCACTGCCTCATCTGCTTTCACAAGTACCCATGCTTCAGAACCATATAACAGCACGGGTAGTATCAGTATATTGTAAAGTGTAGTCTTCGTCTGTCGAGAGGTGGCCTTGTTTCTAAACTGCATACTTAGTTAGACTAATCTGTTAGCCAAAATTATTCTTCGCTTTATCTCAAAACTGGTATCATTCGTTTCGATTACGGCGGTGCCGACGTAGATAAAGTTACTGACTGTCTCAAAGTTGTGGTTCCCAACTTTCTCCATTTTCTTTATCTGCTCGGTTGTGCAAGGCTTTTTGGGAGTTGAAACCATCCATTTCGTCTTATGTCCATTTACTGCCAGACCCATTTTCACTAACTCTCTTTCGATTTTTCAAAGGCTGCAGTTACTACTTCCGGTGACCGACCTATGATATCGATGTCGTCGGCATAGGCTAGTAGCATGTGTTCTCTTGTGATTAGTGTGCCATACCTATTCACATATGCATCTCGTATAATCTTCTCCAGCAGGATATTAAAGAGATCACAGGCTAGGCTGTCTCCTCATCTGAAACCTCGTTCGGTATTAAATGGTTCGGAGAGATTCTTTCCTATTCTTACTGAGAAACGCGTATCAGCAAGTGTCATCCTGCAGAGTCTTATTAATTTTGCAGGGATACTAAACTCAGACATGGCTTGAAATACCTTTGAACGTAAAGGAGTATCGAAGGCGGCTTTGTAGTCAACAAAGAGATGGTAGGTGTTGATTTGTCCTTCTCGGATCTTTTCCAGGATTTGGCGCAGTGTGAATATCTGGTCCAGGGAGGATTTACCAGGTCTAAAACCGCATTGATAGGGCCCAATTATCTCATTGACTTTAGGTTTTAATCTTTCACACAGTACGCTCGAGAGTATCTTGTATGCGATGGGGAGGAGACTTATTCCTCTGTAGTTGGCCCATTCCGTCTTGTCTCCTTTCTTGTGTACGGGACATAGTATGCTGAGATTCCAATCATCTGATATACGTTCTTCTAGCCAGATTGCGAAGATAAGCTGATGCATACGTCTTACCAGCGTGTCGCCTCCGGTCTTAAATAGTTCAGCGGGTAACCGTCGGCTCCTGCTGCCTTGTTGTTCTTTAGTCGGGTTACTACTACTTGGACCTCATTCTGACTAGGAGGTAAACATTCTATACCATCATCAGGGATTTGTTCAGCGGTATCCTCTTTGCCGCCAACATCGGACATTAGCAGTTGGGTAATATGTTCTTTCATCTGTGTCAGTTACCAGATTTCCTTCTTTGTCTCTGCAGGAGGATGTGCCTGCACCAAAGCCATCGGTTTGGTGTTTAATTCTTTGGTAGAATTTCCGGACTTCATTCTGACTCCTGTACATCGCAATTCGCTCACACTCACGTGTTTCCATTTCCTTTTTCTTTCTGCGGAATAGACGTTTCTCCTCTCTCCTTTTCTCCCGATACCTCTCCTCCATCTGGCGCGTTGCTACTGATTAGCGGGTTGCTCTATATGCCGCATTCTTGGTTTCAGTAGCATCTCGACACTCTTGATCGTACCATGGGTTTTTTTGGAGGAAGCTTCCGATGCCCAAGTATGGATTTCGCGGCATTTTCCATGGAGTGGGCAATAGTTTGCCACTGCGCCATTATATCATCGGAACAAGGAGTGCTTTCATCAAGCAGTTGGGTCAGTCGAGTGGAGTATGCCGCTGCCATTTGTTGTGTTTGCAGCTTTTCAATGTCCAGCTTTCGTGCAGTGTCAGATCGTACTTTCCTCGCCATGTTCAAACGGGTGCGAACCTTTGCTGCAACCAGGTAATGATCCGAATCTATATTCGCTCCAAGGATCGATCGTACATCTAACACGCTGGATGAATGCCTTCAATCTATCACAATGTAATCAATTTGGTTTCTCATGTTTTGATCGGGTGACAGCCATGTGGCTTTGTGAATATTTTTATGTTGAAATCTGGTGCTACTAACTACCATGTTTTTTGCAGCGGCGAAATCTATCAGCCTCAACCCATTAGTGGACGTTATCTCGTGGAGTCTAAACTTTCCGACTGTTGGACTAAAAATGTCTTCCTTCCCTATTTTCGCATTTAAATCACCCAAAACGATTTTAATATCATGGGCGGGGCAGCGGTCATATTCTCTCTCTAGGGCCTCGTAAAAAATTTCCTTGGTCTGCTCGTATTTGTCTTCCGTCGCACAGTGGGCCAAATGGCAAAAAAAATTGGAAATAAGTCTACAACTTTTTATCTGTTGATTTTAGCCATACAAAATGTTCTAGACATTTGTAGAGGAGGACATAGGCTTTCAGAAAAGTGCTGTTGTTGGTCCATATCTTTAATACAGGGTGAGCTACAGGGTGTCAAAGTTGACCACTTTTGACTTCTCCAAGCTTCTGGGGGCCATAACTTTTGATCTACTCAACCGATTTACATGATTTAGGACTCTAGAGAAAGAGCTTGACAAGATCTAAAAAACTTATGCATAAAGTACCATGCCATCGTGTACTGTTAAGGAGTTATGAATTGTTTAATTTTAAAATATGAAAATTTGGCCTTGGTTTTTTTCAGTGTTTTTTAAATAACTCCGTCAATTTTAAAGCTATAAACTTCATACTTCACACAAATTATGCCAGCATATGTGTGCATAAAATACAAAAGGAATCACGTGAATATCTTTGGCGGTTTAAAAATGGCATCGTTTTCAATATGAAAAAAAATTTTTTTGTCAAAAAATTGCAAAATTTTTCAAAAAAGATACTCCCATTTCCTTTAAGTTTTCGCAAACTTTGGCCGTCAAAGCATTATCATTTCTTTCCATTTTCACAAAGTCGAGGTATTAAGAAAAGTTTTAAGTGCTAATTTGGCTAATTTCGATATCAAACAACACCGTTATCTTAAGACCAAAATGGCCAATTTTTTTACTAAACTTCAAAAGTTTCTCACTGGAAAAAAAGTTCCACGGGGATTTTTTCGCTTTTTTTGAACTTAAATGAAAGCTTAAAATGTTCCCAACATTTTAAGGTATGTCTCGCCATATCCTAGCCATAAATGAGATCGTAGCGATCAAAATACTGAAAAAAGTCAATTTTCAAGTAGTGCTATATTCATTGCTAAAAAACAAGTATTACGTCACATTTTATTGCAAAGATGTTAAATAAACTTTTATTTGGTAACACTTCTTCTACAAAACACAAAAAGAATCATGGAAATATCTCTATTCTATTCCATTTTATGGAACCGGCAATAAAAAAGTCAATTTTTCAAAAAAGTCGAATTTCCCAAATTTTGTTTTTGTTGTCCTAATTGCACATGACACACTATAGCCATATTTACGCAACATACCTTATCGTAAAGGAAATTTTCATACCTTTCCAACAATGTATAAAACATTTCTCAACTCGGATTCTATCTACTCTAAAATTCATTTACACTTCATTAAACTCTATATAAAAATGTCTATTTGTGAAATGGAACCTTATATGGGGCCTACACTAAAACATTGATAGATTTGCCCAGGGTTTACAATACAAATGTGTTAGAATAAAAAAAGGTCTCCTGCCAAAGTTTAAAAAAATTGGAATAAAAATATGTGTTTTAGAGCGAAAACACTTCGCATCGGCGTGCGTTTGTATAGTACCTACATCTATTTTTAATGTAAGCTGATGATTTTTGAATAAAAAGTAACCTAGAAATATACCTGCATATATATATATATTTGTGTTAAGATTTGATGCAGACAAATGTTACCTGTTTCGCTATGTCGAATTCCCAGGAAATCCACCGTATCAATGAATGTGAAAAAACCTACCCATAAAAAATTCATTGTCATTTTTTTTAACCAAATTCGAGTCCAGGTAAATAATTATAGAAGAGTAAGTAAAAAGAGGCACTTTGGACCCCTTTTTACGATTGCGTCTGATACCTGAAATGGGTCATTAATTGTGAATATATTGCATAAATATTTGAACAAAATCCAAATTTTCTTCATTATATTTTGTAGAGGCGTAAAGGACATTTATAAGTTATGGAAGTCATACTGAAGTATTCCACTCTTTCGAAAATTGTATGGGACATCAAAAATGATTCCAAATCATACACGGAGTCATTTAAGGAACTTGTTTACACTTTGGACCACATATATGGAATAAGGCTAAATAAAGACGCTTTAGACAAACTTGAAAAATTCTACAAATCATTTGAGAGAAGGTTGCCAGAATGTTCATTCGCAAAAATCAAGTTTTTCAAAATGTATGAGAAGTGGCTGAAATCGGATCTACTTATTGAAATTAAACCGCTGATTCCCGGCCGGCCTAGCAAAGCATACGACGAAGTTACGGAGAAAACCAAAAAGAAAAAACAAGAGGAACTATTGGCGGCACATCCGCCAAATTTAATAAAAGATACGTTCAAAACAGCATTGTTAAAAACACAACCAAAAAATGTTGGACGAATTGTCGATGTTTTACCATTAGCATCTCCGAAAAGGGTAAAGAGAATGGTAGAAAGTATTCCAACTCCAAAATCGACTACAGAATTCACGGAGGAAGATGCACTGGCCCTGATTTTGAACCTAGGCCTCTCAAGAAACAAATACTCA
This sequence comes from Stomoxys calcitrans, assembly GCF_963082655.1. NCBI lineage: Eukaryota > Metazoa > Arthropoda > Insecta > Diptera > Muscidae > Stomoxys > Stomoxys calcitrans. Next base: position 14,078,864 of record NC_081552.1, on the reverse strand, counting down.
ACAATGAGGAAGGCTCTTCGTGAAAAAGGATGGGGTTGTTTACCCTCAAAACATAAATTGTACAACACCAGGACGAAAATGGTGCCATCAAATATATACGTGGACGAATTAAAAGCAAGAGTGAAACTTGCTGATCTTGTTGAAAATACAGCTGTTAGAATTATTTCTAATTTTACTGAAGAACAGTTGAACACATGTAATAATTCCGAAGTGGTTTTGATCAGCAAATGGGGTTGTGATGGATCATCTGGATTTTCCGAATATAAGCAACAAACAGAAATAGATACCAACTTCGCATCAATTTTCATGGCATCATTAGTACCATTGAGAATGAGATTGTACAAGGACCAATCTTCATCATCGAAAGAAAATGCATTTCAAGATATATGGATAAATAGAACACCTGGGTCAAAATATTTATGTCGCCCAATTCGGTTTGAGTATACAAAGGAAGACCGGAACACAACACGATCTTTGGTGAACGAAATAAAGGAAGAAATTGCTGCATTACCCATGATTGTTATAAACCAATTGGGAAGAAATATAAAAGTTTCGTTTCAACTACAACTCACTATGATCGATGGAAAGGTGGCAAACGCATTAACTGGCGTTATGTCCAATTGGAGATGCAATATTTGTGGCAAGAAGAATGGGCAATTCGAGGACAAGTCTGATGAAAATTTAGTAAACGAAAATGCGCTCAATTTCGGTATTTCGCCCCTGCACTGTAGAATTCGATTCATGGAGTATTGTTTGCATTTATCGTATGACCTTAAATATCGGACTAGCCCTGGAAACCGCGATGTCTCTGCTAGAAACAACCAAGATCTTCACAAAATGAGGCAGGAAGAGAAGAATCGAATCCAGTTGGAGTTTAAACAAAAGGGACTTATAATAGATAAACCTCTTTACGGATACGGAAGCACAAATGATGGCAACTCGGCAAGGCGGTTTTTTGAGGACCCCGTATCGACATCTAAAATAACCGGTCTTGATGAACACTTGCTAAGACGATTCAAAGTGATTTTGGCTGTAATCAATAGCAAAAAGATGATAAATTCAACCAAATTTGAAGCTTATAGTAATGACACAAAAAACATTTTATCTGATTTATATTCGTGGAAAGCTTTAACACCGACAGTACATAAAGTCTTACATCATGGCAAGGAAATTGTGGAATACAACATACTTCCGTTAGGAGAACTTACAGAAGAAGCTCAGGAATCCCGTAATAGAGATGTTAAACAGTTCCGGCTTTTCAATACCCGAAAGAGCACCAAATTTAACCAAAATTATGATTTACTTCAATATTTATTGTTATCGTCTGATCCGGTACTATACAGCATCAGAACTAAATGGCTACCAAAAATATGTGACGATATAGATAAGGACGATCCCGATGCCATTCAAATTAAAGAGCTTTTAAATTTTGATACCTTAGATTATTTGGTAGAGAATAAAATCAAATAATACAAAACTAAAATGCTTTTTTATTTTGGGAGTAGCTAATATACATATAAACGCACGCCGATGCGAAGTGTTTTCGCTCTAAAACACATATTTTTATTCCAATTTTTTTAAACTTTGGCAGGAGACCTTTTTTTATTCTAACACATTTGTATTGTAAACCCTGGGCAAATCTATCAATGTTTTAGTGTAGGCCCCATATAAGGTTCCATTTCACAAATAGACATTTTTATATAGAGTTTAATGAAGTGTAAATGAATTTTAGAGTAGATAGAATCCGAGTTGAGAAATGTTTTATACATTGTTGGAAAGGTATGAAAATTTCCTTTACGATAAGGTATGTTGCGTAAATATGGCTATAGTGTGTCATGTGCAATTAGGACAACAAAAACAAAATTTGGGAAATTCGACTTTTTTGAAAAATTGACTTTTTTATTGCCGGTTCCATAAAATGGAATAGAATAGAGATATTTCCATGATTCTTTTTGTGTTTTGTAGAAGAAGTGTTACCAAATAAAAGTTTATTTAACATCTTTGCAATAAAATGTGACGTAATACTTGTTTTTTAGCAATGAATATAGCACTACTTGAAAATTGACTTTTTTCAGTATTTTGATCGCTACGATCTCATTTATGGCTAGGATATGGCGAGACATACCTTAAAATGTTGGGAACATTTTAAGCTTTCATTTAAGTTCAAAAAAGCGAAAAAATCCCCGTGGAACTTTTTTTCCAGTGAGAAACTTTTGAAGTTTAGTAAAAAAATTGGCCATTTTGGTCTTAAGATAACGGTGTTGTTTGATATCGAAATTAGCCAAATTAGCACTTAAAACTTTTCTTAATACCTCGACTTTGTGAAAATGGAAAGAAATGATAATGCTTTGACGGCCAAAGTTTGCGAAAACTTAAAGGAAATGGGAGTATCTTTTTTGAAAAATTTTGCAATTTTTTGACAAAAAAAAATTTTTTCATATTGAAAACGATGCCATTTTTAAACCGCCAAAGATATTCACGTGATTCCTTTTGTATTTTATGCACACATATGCTGGCATAATTTGTGTGAAGTATGAAGTTTATAGCTTTAAAATTGACGGAGTTATTTAAAAAACACTGAAAAAAACCAAGGCCAAATTTTCATATTTTAAAATTAAACAATTCATAACTCCTTAACAGTACACGATGGCATGGTACTTTATGCATAAGTTTTTTAGATCTTGTCAAGCTCTTTCTCTAGAGTCCTAAATCATGTAAATCGGTTGAGTAGATCAAAAGTTATGGCCCCCAGAAGCTTGGAGAAGTCAAAAGTGGTCAACTTTGACACCCTGTAGCTCACCCTGTATTAAAGATATGGACCAACAACAGCACTTTTCTGAAAGCCTATGTCCTCCTCTACAAATGTCTAGAACATTTTGTATGGCTAAAATCAACAGATAAAAAGTTGTAGACTTATTTCCAATTTTTTTGCCATTTGGCCCACTGTGCGTCGGGGCATGTGCACAAATAAGGCTGATGTTGAAGATTTTGGCTTTTATGCGGATCGTGGCTAGCCTCTCATCCACCGGAGTAAAGCTGGAGACAAGGTGTTTCAGTCTCCGACTAACCACAAATCCACAGCCAAATTCATATCTCATGTCAGGCAGCTATAGTATAGTTCGTCACCGTTTGATGTTGTAGTGACGCCATTCCCAGTCCATCGCACTTCCTTTAAGGCGGTAATATCTGCCTTGTACTTCTCCAATACATCCGCCAGCGAGTATACTGCACCTTCTCTATAAAGTGTGCGGACATTCCCGGTGCAGATCCGCAAATCATGGTCCTTTTTTCGTTTGCGTGGGTCGTCGACGTTGGGGGGTCCGTTTTTACTATTCCTTTATTTCTCATAGTAGTTCTCAATATTCCGGGGGCGGGTTACTGGCCCAGCGCCCGAACCGCATGGGTTTTGTGGGATTGCACACGTATCCCTCTTTGTGGCGAGCCGCTTGCTCGAAGATCCGACGCTCGCCGCCAGCCGGCCCTAACCTCGGAACAGACGCTGATGTTGGCCATGTGTCGAAAAATGTGATGTTTAAGGTCGTATTTAAATCCATGGTTTTAGGCAAATGTATGTCGTTCTTTTTTAGAATTTTGCTCCGGTAATACAAACATTTTGTTCGATGTAGCCTACATACCTCCCCCTTGTGATATGGAGTCTTTTGAGGAAATTCATTACAACCTCCTTTTGAGATATGCCATTGTCAAAAAGGGTAATTCTTGCCTGTTTGCGCTTTTTTAGCAAAAAACATTTAAAAGTCAGCAAAAGTGAGTTGTTGCTAAATGCATTTGACTGGTTTCCCGTATCGCGATTTCAATTTCGACCAAGAAATATCATCAGCAGAAGATGTCAAATAGATTATGGTGCTTTACAACCATCCCAACTAGAGTATGTGTGCTTTACAACCTACTCTAGTTAGGATGGTTGTGAAGCATCTATTTGGCAACACTGGTTTAAACAGCTAACGCACGTTTCGTGTTTTGTGTCACTGTCAAACATCTTCAGTTTGGTCTACAATTTAACCATGAATCGTCTTACAAACCAACAAGGCTTGCAATTTATTGAATTTTATTATAAAAATACGTGTTCTTTTAAGAAAATTCATCGCGCGCTTCGTTCTTTTTATAGTCAGAGGTAATTTTTGGCTAAATGGGTATGTAAATAAGCAAAATTGTCGATTTTGGAGTGAAGACCAGCCAGAAGCATTGCAAGAGCTACCAATGCATCCAGAAAAAGTCACAGTTTGGTGTGGTTTATGGAACCGTTGGAAAATGGGAAAATCAAACGAAAAAATAGCAAAACCATAGAAGATTTATTTGATGTCGGAAAAATAGACTGAAAAGCAAAATCACCTGGTATAATTAATAATTTAATATCTTTCATTCCTAAAGGATATGCATTTGTCATCCAGAATAAAGGATTCGCAACAAGATAGTGATTTCAATATATATTTTTTGAAAAAATGTCCTGAGGGTTGCCAAGGTTTTGGCCAATACTGTATATATTTTTGATCGTCATGTTTTGATATAGCTGCCATATAAACCGATTTTGGATCTTGATTTCTTGAGCCTCTAGTTAGCGCAATTCATATCCGATTTTACTGAAATTTTGTATGAGGTGTTTTGTTACGACTTCCAACAACTGTGCTATGTATGGTTCAAATCGGTCCATAATCTGATATAGATGCCATATAAACCGATCTGAGATCTTGACTTTTTGCATTAAGTGTTTTGTTTTGTCTCGCAACAACTGTGCCAAGTATGGTCTAAATCGTAAATCAAGTAAAGCTAGGAGCTATTTTGCACCAATAATTCTAATTAGTGTAGGTGGGTTGGGATTGTTAATGGGTTATATCGGTACATATTTTGATGTAGCTCCCATATAAACCGTTCTCCCGATAATACATCTTCAGCCTCTAGAGAGCGCAATTCTTATCCGATTGAAACTCTTTACTAGGACGTTTTTATGGCATTCAACAGATATGATAAGTGTGGTTCTAAGGCGTAATTTTTATCCGATTTGGCTGAAATTTTGCACAGTGACTTTTTCTATAACCTCTAACATACGTGCCAGGTATGGCTTGAATCACATACTTGGCACGATGTAGCTCCCAGATAAACCGATCTCCCGATTATACTTCTTACGCGCATAGAGGGCGCAGTTCTTTTCTGATTTGGCTAAAATTTGGACAAAGACTTCTCCTATGACCTTCAACATATGAACCAAGTATGGTCTAAATCGGTTCATAACTTGATATGCTCCCATATAAATCGATCTCCCGATTCTACTTCTTGATCCCCTAGTGGGCGAAATTCTTATCCGATTTAGCTGAACTTTTGTACAGTGACTTTTCTATGAGCTCTAACATACGTGACAAGTATGGCTTGAATCGGTTTCAAACCTGATATAGCTCCCATATAAACCAGCCTCCCAATTTTACGGACGCAGTTCTTGTCTGATTTGGTTGACATTTTGCACAATGGCATCTGGTATGGTCTCCTACATACAAGCCATGTATGGCCCGAATCAGTTCATAACCTGACCGAACATAGCACGATTTTACTTGTTTCTTACTAGGGTGTCACAATGGGTCGTACTGGCCCCCGAGTGAACTCACCTTTTAGGGTAGACTACCTAAAACCTCGGTCAAATGTAGTAGCTTTAGCAGTGACTGGTGCCGTCCTGAGCTGCTTTAATGACTGGAGCACGATGTTCGCACTGCTAGAGGAGCAAACACCGGCATCCCGATCACACCCCCTCGTCTTCTTCTTTACAGACAAGGCGACACACATAACCTCAGCTAAACCAACTACCACAGACTAATACCACCAATATCGAAGTCTGATACCCCACGCCAACGAACCCACCATATCCACCACACCAACTCATCCTCCGTACACATCTCCCCTGCAGACACTGCAATACACAACGCATCAGCTAACAACACCGAGATGCACAGGGTGTGTGATAAGGAAGATTTTAACTTGGAAAACGTCACAAGGAGTGGGTTTGTAACCTTAACTTGGTTATCAATGAAATTCTGAAGTCTTTGGAGAGGGAGAGAGTGAAAATGACGTTCTCAATATGGTGGGAGAAAAATGTTTGCTATTACAACCGTAGCGCAGAGGTTAGCATGCCCGCCTATGACGCTGAAAGCCTGCCATGTTAAAACTTCTCTCCACTCTGTCGCACTGCCGAACGACGTTCGGACTCTGCTATAAAAAGGAGGACCCTTATCATTGAGCTTAAACTTGAATCGGACAGCACTTAGTGATATGTGGGAAGACTGCCCCTGTTCCTTAGTGGAACGTTCATGTTTTCACAAGAAGGACGAAGGTTAAGGTGTTAAGGGGACTAGTGCTGGACGAAGTAGAACTGCTGTCATCTTGGCCAGAATTTAAACCCTAGACCGACTGAGCTGTTGATGTTCGCCGGAAGTACAATATTTGCTTAAAAACCTTAAAGGCGGACTTGTCCAGAATTTGGAATTTCAGCATCGAATTTGTTGTAATCCTTTTGTCGGAACTCGATAGGCATGTTTTTTTGGGAGCTTAGGTCGATGGCGATTCACTGCATGTTTGTAGCTATAGTTCGACCGACTTTCACTATCGGTGTCTGGTCTAGCATTGGACACTGAAGAGAGGGTGTCTCGGAAGAATGGTCGGGAAGGTACGGAGCACAGGTATGTTGCTGATTTTGAGAACGAGGAAAAGTTCCCCGACTGTTGCTTCTGAAATAAAAAACCATTTGCATATTATGTTGTAGTTGTTGTAGCAGTGTATTGTGCACTGGGGCGGCAGCCTTTGCCGAAAAAAGGAATCCATCGGGTCAATCCGGTACGTACAACCGGTTGCCATGCAATTGATGCATATTATATTTACCCAGAATGTGGACAGTTGTGCGGTAGCCTTCTAGACTTCGAATTTATGGTTCGAAAATTTATGGAATCTCTGTTGTTG